>NW_028234427.1:29119582-29127082 GCF_977035675.1 Penaeus japonicus | reverse complement strand
CCATCCCACTTGCCCGCGCATCCTCCTCGCTTCCTTTCCCAGCATCCGCTCCTCACATAGACACTCTCTTGTTCCAACCTCCTGCTTCGATATTACTCGTATCAAGAATCGTAACACGAGCGTAAAATCGTCACTGATCGCCTCTGGGAAGTGGTTTAACATCAAGCGGCGATTTGGCGAAGAGTGGAACGGGCGGACGAAGGGACAAGTTGCTCAAGGCGCCGCGTGTCACTCTTTCGTCGCCCGGCACTGCGATCGCCACAACTTCATCATTTACGGAGTCTCACTGTCGACCAACACACATGACTAACTACTATATCAGCGTCTCTCTATAGCAACGACGGCGACTCCGCTATCCTTATCAGTCAACCGCAAACCAACAGCCTCTAACCACTAACCACAAGCGACCACTCCTTCGTCCACCTCCTCCTCCTCCTCATTCTTTTTCTTTCTTTCTTTCTTTCACTCTCGCACAAACAGATACACGCACACAGACTCACATATATACAGAGAGAGAGAGAGAGAGAGAGAGAGAGAGAGAGAGAGAGAGAGAGAGAGAGGATGGGAGAGAGAGAGAGAGAGAGAGAGGATGGGAGAGAGAGAGAGGGTGGGAGAGGGAGAGAGAGGGTGGGAGAGGGAGAGAGAGGGTGGGAGAGGGAGAGAGAGGGTGGGAGAGAGAGGGTGGGAGAGAAAGAGCGAGAGAGAGAGAGAGAGAGAGAGAGAGAGAGAGAGAGAGAGAGAGAGAGAGAGAGAGAGAGAGAGAGAGAGAGAGATTCTCAGAAGCGTAAACAAGCCGGCATATCAGGCAAAAACAACACAACCGACAGGCGCTCACTGTCGCCCGGGAGAGTGTTCGAGGCTCTATAATCTGGCTTCGTGCCTCCCTCTTGCACTCCCTTTCTTTACACATGGACTGATGCAACGTTGCTCGTCGTGCATCATAAAAAGGCCAACCGCATGGAAACGCAAAGTCATTTTTTTTCATATTTTTTTGGTTGATGTTGACGGGCCAAGGAGAATCAAGGAGTTCACGAAAAGAGAGACTACCTTTAAAAGCCAGAGAAATTTAAAGTTCATTCGGTGACAAACCGATCGGAAAACCACGCCAGCTCTAAAGAGAGGGGGAGGAGAGGGGAGGGAGGGGAGGAGAGGGGAGAGGGGGGAGGCCAAGGCGAAAGTGGCACTTCTATGGTGAGTGAATATAGCATTTCAGACCAGTTGATTGGACATGCGTAGGCGGGCGGTGTTGCGGCGAGGTCGACCAGATCAAGTGTCTCACCCTCCGAGCCCGTCCGTCGACCTGTCAACCTGTCCTGTGTCTTCCTTCCGCCGTTCAGGCAACAACTAGTCTGAGGGGGCACTGGGTGCAGTTCTGCCCATGAATGACACTGGGGCGAATGGAAAGGCCTGGCACCTGGAATCAGTGTGTGTGTGTGTGTGGGGGGGGGGTATTGACTGAGAATGCCATATTGCTCTTCGACAGGACACTGAACACTCGGCGGCATCGGCACTATGGCCAGTGCTAAGCCACTGGAGCGAATCATTTAATTTCATTCCATTGACAGAATATGAGTTGGCTCGCGTCGCTCGATTGAGAGGAACACCTCACATTGATTATACAGCACTGTGCGAATGAAGATTCTTTAATCCAAACCGAAATGTATACAGACACACACGCGCTCGTGCGCCCGCTCGCACACATACATACACAGAGCTTTTGCTCGGAAACGGGGAACCAGCAAACTGCCATCAACTTCTATCCTGCTGTTAGTCAAATACACCATCCTTCCGTCTTCTCATCTCGAGCAACAACAGACTACTACAACAGAGTCCGGAACGCCGCCTCCGTTTCTCCTCCGGAAATGAAAAACAACCACCTTTCAGCCTCGCGAGTTGAGGGGATCAAAGCTAGTCGGACACTAATCCACGTCTTGTGTTACGCGGGGCTGTCACGCATTTGTATTTTGCCGTTTCCTTGCGCTCCCTAACTTCCCTAACTGGGATCTGGAAGTGTGCGAACAACCCTCTAATCTCTACTAATCACAACCCGAAAAGAGACACGTCACGCGCACGTTAAAGACACGTCAAACACATGCCACAGACACGCACACTCTCGTCTAGGTACGTGAGTGCACCTCTCCGAAAATCACTTAACAATTAAAAAAAAAAAAAAAAAAACATACCCTCGCCACTGGCAATCCAGAATCTATACAGAAAAAATCCCACTTGACTCTGAACACTGACTGAAGAAAAGGAAATACACTCAAGATGCAAAACGCACTCACAAGAAGTCTCCGTGGTTGCAGAGCCGTAAACATTGTGAAGCGCTGGTGCAATTTGCCTCAAGAGAGCGAGCACAAGAGTAGAGAGAGGAAGCTCTTCGACGTGACCTTGAGGAAGGAGGGAGGGAGGGAGGGAGGGAGAGAGGGAAGAAAGTAGAGAGGAAGGAAGGAGAGATTGAAGAATAAAGGGGAGGAGAAAAAAAGGAAGAAGGAAGGAAGGAAAGCAAGGATGATGGGAGGGTGGGAGGGAGAAGGAGGAAAAAGAAAAGATGAGAGAGAGAGAGAGAGAGAGAGAGAGAGAGAGAGAGAGAGAGAGAGAGAGAGAGAGAGAGAAAGAGAGAGAGAGAGAGAGAGAAATATATATATATATATATATATATATATATATATATATATATATATATATATATATAGAGAGAGAGAGAGAGAGAGAGAGAGAGAAGGAGAGAGAGAGGGAGAGAGAGGAGGAGAGAGAGAGAGAGAGAGAGAGGAGAGAGAGAGAGAGAGAGAGAGAGTGAGAGAGAGAGAGAGAGAGAGAGAGAAAGGAAGGGGAGAGAGAGAGAGAGAGAGAGAGAGAGAGAGAGAGAGAGAGAGAGAGAAGGAGAGGAGAAGAGAGAGAGAGGAGAGAGAGAGAGAGAGAGAGAGAGAGAGAGAGAGAGAGAGAGAGAGAGAGAGAGAGAGAGAGAGAGAGAGAGAAAGAGAGAGAGAGAGGAGAGAGAGAGAGAGAGAGAGAGAGAGAGAGAGAGAGAGAGAGAGAGAGAGAGAGAGAGAGAGAGAGAGAGAGAGAGAGAGAGAGAAAGGGAGAAATAAATAAATAAATAAATAAATAGAGAGAGGAGAACCCCCCATAAAACAACCAAACAAGCGGCCGGCGTCAACTTGGCTCAATTTAAGTGCAACAACACAGCCCGCGGGTCGAATCGTGGCGGGCGCCTGCCTGCCCTCAGCCCCACAACCTGAGATGTCTCTCGCAACCACACTTCACACACACTCCCCCCCCTCCCCCCTTCTCTCCTCCTACCCCTCTGCCAACCCCACCTCTCCCCCTACCCCTCTTCCACCCCGTCCCCTCCCCTCTCGCATCTCACCTGTCGGGAGAGTACGCCGATGAGCCTCCACCTGCCCTCCATATGAAATTGCAGACAGGTGGCTTCTCATCACGGCGCACGCAACTCCTTCCCGCCGACTAACACATTTATTTGTCTATTGATGAGGTACACACAGACAATCTGCAAACTAATTATAACAACAACAAAAACTACAGTAGTAGTAGTAGTAGTAGACGTAGTAGAAGTAATAGTAGTGGTAGTAGTTGTGGTAGTAGTGGTGGTAGTAGTAGTAGTGGTAGTAGTAGTAGTGTAGTAGTAGTAGTAGTAATAGTAGTAGTAGTAGTAGTCGGAGTCATAGGTGTAGTGGTAGTAGTAGCAATAGTAATAGTAATGATGAAAATAATAAAACAAAATAAAATAATGATAGTAAAATAAAATAACAATAGCGATGCTTACAACAGTAATCATAATAACAAAATTAATAATAAAAATCTTCTAAGTAATAATGACGACAGCATAAAATGTGAAATCACGCTTCACACGCCAGCGCACCCTCGCGGCCTGTTTACCATCACATGGCGGCCGCCGCAACGCTCCCACATTTCATGAAGATTCTCGACGCTGACCACGGCATTCCTCGACACGGTCATCGTGAGTCCGCAAGTTCACGGCGCATTTATAAAAGGCCACTAATCCCTCGAAACGTCTCATTCAAAGGCATTTATACATTTCGAGAGAGGGAGACGAAAAAAACACATGCCGCAGAAATAAAGTAAACAAATTCCGGGCGAGATGTTTCCAAGGCAAGGAATCTGTGACGGCGATCTTGTTTATTGCTTGTGACGCCGTGAAGTAATTGGGTTTCGTGGCGGGGTCGCACTCCAGCGGCGCCGTAATTAAGGAACAGCGCGGCCGTTCTGAGTTTCTGGAGATTTAATCAGACGACGTCCTGATATGTGAACAAACAGTCCGAAATTTGCTCGGCGCGGCCCAGGGCGTCTCGTGAAGGAAAGTGTACATACGCGAGAGCGAGAGCAAACACAACTGGAAAACCGCGAAGACATAATTAAAAACTTCGACTAAAACGACAATGTCATGTGAGACGAGCTTACCTGCAACGACCCCCCGGCGCACGCTGTTTCCTAAGCAATCCTCTGCAAGCAATCCTCTGACGCACGCACGCACGCCAGTGCAAGCAGTGACTGCACGTGATCAACTCCACGCCGCGACTAAGTACAAGGGGAGGCGGCGGGAGGGAGGGCGGGAGCCATACGCAATGGAGGCGAGCGAACGCCAGACTGACTGACGATGCTCCGGCGAGAGCCACCTACGGTGCTGGAGGTGGCGTGTGTGGGTTGTATCGGCGTTATCGTCACCCGCCCGTTAAGATGACAGCGCCACATGACAGCGCCTCATGACAGCGCCTCACTCAATAGCTGCTGGCGCCAGCGCTGCCGGGGCGCGCGAAAGACCACCCAGCCGCAACATTACGTCGGGGCGAATAGATGTGCAATTATTTTATCTCGCTTGATGTACTACAATATATAAATGCGATACATTCTAAATTTGTAATGTAATGCTATGCCCATGCATCACTGGTCCGCGACGCCGCAGATTTCACGGAAATGGAAAACAGGACAGCGCGGAAAGTGAACGCAGGAAGTCTATGGTGTCTGAATCATTGCACTCTCTATCGGCGCCGCGGTGGCAGAGCCTCACCCACACATGACACGGTCTCCGGCATACGCTATCAAACCCCTATACGCACGCACGCACGCACTCTCCCACACACTACCCCACAATAACCCTTCTGTACAACACAAACCGCCTCGTACAGACTCAGACACAAACACAGAAGAATTACCAACCGCCGACCATTACACAAACATTCCCGAATCCCAAAGAATCGCGGGACCCTTTTGACCCCCTCCCCCGACACAAACGAAAACGAGGACATGCGCGCCCGCCATGCACCCGACGCCTACCCCAAGTAAACACATGACGTCATCAGCCGATCCGTCATACCAATGCCAGTGTCAGGAGGAGGAGGAGGGGGAGGAAGAGGAATAAGAGAGGAACACGAGGAAGAAACGGAAAAAGAGAGAGAAGAAACGAATTAAAGGAAAAAAAAACACGCAAGTATCAATAACAAGAAGACTAAAAGTGAAAACAAGAATAAAAGAGAACGTTCATCCGGAAAACCTGACAAGAAAAGCGATTGCTGATCAAAGCAGGAAGAGAGAGAGAGAGAGAGAGATAGAGAGAGAGAGAGATAGAGAGAGAGAGAGAGAGAGAGAGAGAGAGAGAGAGAGAGAGAGAGAGAGAGAGAGAGAGAGAGAGAGAGAGAGAGAGAGAGAGAGAGAGAGAGAGAGAGAGAGAGAGAGAGAGAGACGCAGCGAGCCATCGGCCGATGAACGAGATTCTGCGAACCAGCGACGGCAGACCCTAAGCAGAAAGAATCCTTGGCCGCGGGAAGGGCACAAGAGAGAGGAAATTATCCCACGAAAGGATCGAATATGAATATGTGCGAGTATTATCCACATCATGATTATGCTAATAAAATACTTTTAACATCTACATACATAAACACACGCACACGTACACACACAGTCACCAATAACAACAACAACAACAACAAAACAACAACAATAATAAGCAAATAAATGCATGAAAACAATAAAAATAAATAGACAAATAAAAAAATGACAACCTCAGGCCATCAGCGATGTTTCCCGCAACTCTCCCTCTCTTTCCCGCCAACAGATTTATTTGGTGAAATCGGCGAAATCACCGAAATGATCACCCAGCCGAGGATTACTGACGCGGATTACGGGCGTATAACAATGATACAACGTTTAGCCAACTTTCGAGAGGAAGATGGGGAAAATGGAGAACTTTTTCTAAAACTGCTGAGGTGGAAAGCTAGTTTGTTTTTTTTTTTTTTTTTTTTTTTTTTTTTTTTTGGGGGGGGGGAGGAGGTAATGCACGTACGTTGCAAGGAGGGAGGGAGAGAGAGAGAGAGAGAGAGAGAGAGAGAGAGAGAGAGAGAGAGAGAGAGAGAGAGAGAGAGAGAGAGAGAGAGAGAGAGAGAGAGAGAGAGAGAGAGAGAGAGAGAGAGAGAGGGAGAGAGGGCTTAGGTCATGAGGCCGGTGTGGCATACGAGCAGCAAGAGCGAGGAGAAAGAAGAGCCTGGAATAGAGAAAGAGAGAAAAGGGGGAGGAGAAACCTTTGCAACGAGAGGCGTCGCCCCGATGCATCGAATGCGTCGGGTGCAGGGCTGACTTACCTGGAGGGGAGAGCGAGGGGAAGGAAGCAGGGAATAGGAGGGGGAGGGGAAGAGAGCGAAAGAGAAAAGAGAAGGACGAAGGAGGAGGGAGGGAGGAGGAGAGAGGGAGGAGGGAGGGAGGAGGAAGGGAAATGAGGACCAAGGGCGCCTCAGGGCATGCAGAGAGGCGAAGGAGGAGGGGAAGGGAAGGCCGCCCCAAGGCATGCACAGAGGGGAGAGCAAAGGGAGGGACGAGGGGAAAGAGGGATAATGGAAGGACGCCTAAGGGCATGAGAAAAAGAGGCTATGAGGGGAGAGGCGCGGCGCGGGAGGCCGCGGTGGGAAACCGAGAGGGTGCGAGTATCACGGAGGGTCAGCAAGGGGGAGCCTCGGGAGTGCCACAGCTACCCGGCACCAAGAGAGAAAAAAATCGAGGGCGAGGCGAGGCGCACTCAGGAAATGACTCCCCTCTGGCCGCGGAATGCCGGCAATGCGCGGTGACCAACGTCGAGGAACTCCTGCTACTAACACTACTCCCCCCTCCCCCCTCCCCCAAATCCTCTGACCCCTTGCGCAACCCTCTTCTGGAAACAGCTGACGAATCACTCAAGCAGACGAGGAAAAAAATCTCGGACGAGCTACTCGTATTTCCGCCGAGAGATTCAACAAGTGAGGAGACTTACTGCATTAGGATTCAACCGATAAAAATAAAAACAAAAAACTACATGACAAAGATTACTACTACTACTATTACTGTTAATACTACCACTACTATTATTACTAATTATATATAAAAAGTCTCCAGACTCCAGGAGATCACAATACAACAAAACAAGAACAACAACACCGAAAGGCAAAGAAGGCCACAACGCATGCCAGGAGTCTTGACATCCTCAAGTGACGG
>NW_028234427.1:29099582-29114582 GCF_977035675.1 Penaeus japonicus | reverse complement strand
TGGGTTCTTTTTGTGTTTGTTTGAGTGTGTGAGTGAGTGAGTGAGTGAGTGAGTGAGTGAGCGAAAGCGAGACAGGGAGGGTGGGGGAGAGGGAGGGAATGGGAAAGGGAGGAGGAGAGGGATAGGGAGGAGGAGAGAGGGAGGGGGAAAGGGAGGGGAAAGGAGTGAGTGAGGAGGGAGGGAGGGAGGAAAGGAGGTAGAGAGAGGGATAGATAGATAGAGAGTGAGATGAAGAATAACCAATGGGTCTGTCCTACCATTGCTCCTCTTAACCCAAACCAAATACCAAACACTTGTATACATTGAGACTTAATTAATGAGATGAAGGCACTAATTTCTATAGTAGCATGTTGCCATTAATCGAAGAAATCCTACACATGATACTAAAACATATATTTTAAAACTACTTTCACTGTAATCCTCTTCCAAAAATATTTGCTGATCAATATTAGACAAGTTTTCCCTCGGACCGTGATACTGCATGGTCGACGCCACCTTGCTCGTCCCTATAAACTCATGCTTTACGCCTCAAGGAGAGTGTGTGTGTTGCAGGGAGTGAAGGTGAAAATGCGTGTGTGAGAGTGTGTGTGTTTGTGTATGTGTGAAAGAGAGAGAGGGAGAGAGAGGGAGAGAGAGGGAGAGGGAGAGAGAGAGAGAGAGAGAGAGAGAGAGAGAGAGAGAGAGAGAGAGGGAGAGAGGGAGAGGAGAGAGGGGAGAGAGAGAGAGAGAGAGGGGGAGAGGGGAGAGAGAGAGGGAGAGAGAGAGAGAGAGAGAGAGAGAGAGAGAGAGAGAGAGAGAGGGAGAGAGAGAGAGAGATAGGGGATGGGGGTCAGACAGACAGACAGAGAGAGTATTAAAGGGGAAAAAATAAAGAGATAAGGATACGGGGCCACCGAATAAAAGCCAAAGAAGACCTTGCGCCGAAAACAGATTTCCATTTTCAGTCTCAATCTCAAGCTCCCAGACGAACAAAGGTCCTTCCACGTTGCAACCTCGCCCCCCCCCCTCTCCCACTTCCCCGGGAGTTGACAAGAGTGCAAGGCTGCCCCTCCCCGGGCACGTCACTCCGGCCCACCTCGCCCCCGCGCAGGCCATTGTCCCTCCCCCTCCCCTCCTCCCGCCGCAGGACGCCCTACCAATAAAGACTATCGTAAAATTGGAAAACCATTTCTATGAAACCCAGCGTCCTACAAGAACGGGCCAGGACGACCGCAAAGTACCTGCCAAGCGGACCTCGGGGGCTGCGACCTTCCAGAGGAAGGGGGTGGCCAAAGTTTGAGGAGGGTGTGGGCGGGCGGGCGTGAGTGGCGAGCAGCGTGGGCGCGACTGGCTAGAAGGTGGCAAAAGGCGTGGGCGTGAATGAACAGCGACTGGCGACTTGCGTGGACGCGAATGGCTAGTGCCTGACCAGTGAGTCGCGAGTGGCATGGGCGTGGGCGAATTATCAGTAGGCGTTTTGGGCGTTGTGGCGTGACGGACGATTCGGTTTGGCCGTCAGCGCCGATCGCGGACCTTCCCACAGGGTCACTGCGCTCCAGCTGCGCTCCAGCTGCGAACCCGGGGCGCGGTGCGATCGAAGCGAGGTTCAAAGTCTTCTTTTAATGACGTGCCTGTCCTCGATCTTCTCCGTCTTCCTTGTTCTCCTCTTATCCGTAGTCTGCCTCTCTTTCCGGACGAGGTTGGAAACATTCTTCAAAATATGAACGAGTACTTTCTTTTCTCTATCATGTCCTTTTTCTTTGGTGTACTTTCTGTCTCTCTCCAGACGGAGTTGAAGGTATCATACCAATTGCGTGCGGGCCTTCCATTTTCTCAATCTTCAATCTCCTCCTCTCATCAATTTCCCACCTCTCTTTGCTTTTCTCTCCATCTCCCCGCCACACTCCTTCCCCGCTCCTCCGCCACCTTCGGAGCCAATGCACGTCGGGGGTTCCTTAATCTGAACATGAAGAGGCGATTAACAATTTCCTCTCGTCGTGTTGCTAACTAATCCTCTCTCTCTCTCTCTCTCTCTCTCTCTCTCTCTCTCTCTCTCTCTCTCTCTCTTTCTCCCTTCGTCTCTCTCCCTCTCTCCCTCTCTCGGCGAAATCTGTCAAGGTCCTCGTGACAGCGCAGGCAAAGGGAGCGTGACCGGGAACGAAACCGCAAAATGTTAATCTTCGTGTGACACTATTAGCGCGGACGCACACGGATTCACACACAGAGACGCATGCAATCACATATGCACGCTCGCTCGCTCACTCTCTCTCTCACTCACACACTCAAACAAACACAAAAAGATACCAAAATAAATCCAAACAAACACACGCCAACAGGCTCACTCTCTCCCACGCACTCAAACACAAACACACACACACACACACACACACACACACACACACACACACACACACACACACACACACACACACACACACACACACACACACACACACACACACACACACCGCCCGGCCGCTCGGAAGGCCTGGCATATTGTCCAAACCGCGAAATTTACGACCCACTCTTGACCAGACTGGCGGGAATGGAGTTTGGTGAGGTCGCCCGTCGCACCTCAGTCGTTTACTTGATTTCTTCGTTGTTGTCTTTTATTGTTTTTGCTTCATGTCTTGCTTTGTTCTGAGAAGCCTTTTATTGCATTTTGGAAGCTTTGTGGGGATGTATTTTTTTTAAGTGTGCGTGTGTGTGTGTGCGCGCATGTATAATGTGAACTGTATGCGAGTGAATAAGTGCGCGAATGTGTACTGTACGTGTACACGCTCTCTAGCTTCACCAACCCTAAAATGACGTCTCTTTTCAAAGGCAAAGGGCGCACAATTTCTCCCATCCCTTTATCTCACTCCCTACCCCCTACCCCCTACCCCCACCCCTCGGCCAGAACACGTGTCGCCGACGACCCGCTCGAAGACGCGCGCGACACCTGCACGAGAGACACCGCAGATCGGAAGCGTTGGAGCGAAGTGACGGGAATGACATTACATTGGAGAAGACAAAGCGACAAAAAATGAAAGTGGGCTGAAGGCAAAATGAGGTGAGGAAATGAGGTTCGAGGCGAGAGATAAGAAGAGAATAAAAGGAATGAACAGGTGAGAAGTGAGAGAGACAGAAGCCAAATGACGACAAAACACAAGGCGGAAGGAAAAGGACAAAAAACAATAAAACAAATAAATAAATAAATGTCATGTTACTGAAAGAACAAAACAAAACGAAACTAAAATCTGAGTTCACTTCATAGAAACAATAACAAATACAACAGTAAACACAACAAGAACAAGAATTATAATAATAACAATGATTATTGCAACGGCAGTAATAACAATAATAATAGTAATGATATCAGAACAATAATAATAATAATAATAATAATAATAATAATAATAATAATAATAACAATAATAATAATAATAACAATAATAATAATAATAACAATAACCATACTAATAAACATAAGGTAAAGGAAAAGCAGAAATAACAAGCGAGAAAAGATGACTCGACCTTGTCTGACCTAATCCTCCGCCATGACATCAACGCATGACACACAAAGCACTCGCACTAATGCCCATAGCCCGGCGTCATGCAGACTGAATCATGCACTCTAAATGAAATGTATCATTACCTAGTAAGTATCCCAGAATTTTCACCCATTTTAGCATCTTATATTGTTGCACACTGTTAACTACACTAAACCATAGGGACCCCCCTCCCCCCAAAAAAAAAAAAAAATTATATATATAAACATAGATCATTGAGGAAATAATAACATCTGCACAGGTTAATCATCACTCTTAGCATCACTAATTACATACACACACATATATGTGCATTATTCCATACGTACAAACAGGTCCAAGTATACATAATGCGCGCGCGCGCGCACACGCACACGCACACGCACACACACACACACACACACACACACACACACACACACACACACACACACACACCTTCAACAGCACTGGATGAACGTGTGTACACAACCTACGGCGGTGGCAAGGAGGGGGAGTGGGGGTAGGGGTAGTCATGACTCTCCTGCAGGGTGCAACGTCCTGCATGCAAAGTTCCCCCCTGCCCCCGCCCCCCACCACAGGGCTTGAGTGGAGTAGCGGGGAAGGGGAAGGGGAAGGGAAGGGAGGGGAGGGGTTGTAGGGGTGTGGCGTGCAAGGTCCCCCACACCACTCCCCTCCACCCCTCCCCGAACAGCTCGACCACACCTCAATTTCCACCCCCTCCTCACCCCCTCCCTTCCCTGAAAATGGACACGCGACCCCCATCGCGAACATACGCACACATGCATATACACGTACACAGCCACACAGCCACACACACAACTGAAATGCATACTGAAATAGTACACACACGCACAAACACAGAATTGGAAGGAATTAGAGAGAGAGATAAAAAGATAGATAGACATATAGACAGACAGATAGATAGATAGATAGATAGAAAGACAGGTAGAGATTGAGAGAAGGGGGAGATCAGGCATATCACGTGACGCAAACCAATGGTTTTAATAATCGAACGACGTGAATTTAATGTCTTTATCACCCCTTTCCTCATTCATTGCCTCCCTCTCCCCTCTTTCTCCCTCACTCCCTCATTGTCTTACTGACTGACTGACTCACTCACTCACTCACTCACTCCCCCCTCTCCTAATTTTTTTTCCTTCCTTTCTTCCACCCTTCCTCCCTCCCTCTACACAACTACGGCGCCCCTTAAGATCGTCTAGCCGGGGGGGAAACGTAAAAACAAACAAACTCAAAAGCGTAAAATCTTGCGCCATTTAAACGGGCATTAGCGCCTTGTCTGTCCATGGTGAGAGGGGGTTTCTACGGTGATGGGGGGGGGGGGGGTGAGATTAGGTGGCGAAGGAGGAAGATGAAGGTAGGGAGGAAAATGAGGAAGATGAAGATGATGATGATGATGAGGAGGAGGAGGAAAAGGTGGTGGAGGAGGAGAGAATGGAGGACGAGGAGGACGAGGAGGAAGAAGAGGAAGAGGAGGAGGTGGAGAAGTAGAAAGAAGAAGAAGAAGGAAAAGGAGAAGGTAAGAGGGATGAGGAGGAGGAGAGGAAGGGAGGAAGGGAGGGAGAAACTGTCCGTGAATGCACTGCTTTTGGATGACACCAAAATAAAAATAACATCAGTTAGAAGCGAAAATAATGGTGATGATAAAAGACAACAGTGATAGTAATGCAACTGTGACATTTTCGTGATAAGCAGAAAGAACAGCAAAATAATCAATCGAGACATTTCAAGATGTCAAGATGTCACCCTGACTCTCCTTGCGCAAAAGAAGTCACTCCACGTCACTCCAGTCAGTCTCCACACGCGCGAGAGGAGTGCCACGGCCGTCACAGAGAAGGGACGGAAGAAGAGGGGAAGAGTTGGGGAAGAGAGGATCAACTCTTCTTTGCATATTTTTTGTTATGTTAAACACGTGTGTGTGTGTGTGTGTGTGTGTGTGTGTGTGTGTGTGTGTGTGTGTGTGTGTGTGTGTGTGTTTGGAAAGCAGAGACAGCGGCAGGGGGAGAGGGAGGAAGGAAGGGAGGAAGGAAGGGAGGAAGGAAGGGAGGGAGGGAGGGAGGGAGGAGAGGAAGGGAGGGAGGAGAGGAAGGGAGGGATGGAGGGGGAAGACAGGAAGGGAGGGATTGAGGGGGAAGAGAGGAAGAGAGGGAGGGAGGGAGGGAGGGAGGGAGGGAGGGAGGGAGGGAGGGAGGGAGGGAGGGAAGGAGAGAGAGAGAGAGAGAGAGAGAGAGAAAAGGAGGGATATGGAGGGAGGGGGGGAGGAGGGGAGGGGAGGGGAGGGGAGGGGAGGAGGGAGGGAAGGATGGATGGATGGAGAGAGAGAGAGAGGGGGGGAGGGGAGGGAGGGGGGAGGGGCGAGGGGGGCGCATCAAGGGGGCCCCAAGGGGCGGGTTGGGGGGGCCCAAGGCCCCTTTTTTTGCTGCTTGCTGCTTACGGCCGTTCGGTATTGCATCCTGGCGCTCTCCAATCCTTCGGGACTCTTTCTTCCCTCCAATCATCCAATCCTTCGGGCCCTTCCTTCCCCTACGCGTTCTCGTCTGGTCCTCCTAGCCCCCTTCGTCCTCACGCCCTAGCTGCCTCCTCGCGCCCCCCGCCCCTCCACCTGCCCCTCCCCCCCCCCCCCCCCCCCCCTCCCCCGCCCCCTCCCGCCTGCCGCCGCCGCCCCGCCTGTCTCCTTCCGGCCCCTGCCCACTCACACCACAACGGACCTTCGGCGCGCGCGGCCACCGCGGCGCGCCGGGAGCGCTCGGCCCCTCGGCCCCGAGCGCCTCTCCCAACGCCCCTCATCCTTCTGTTTCTATCCTGGGGACTCGTCCCAGGGCAAACTGTCCTCGAGGAGGCACGCAACAGCCTGCCGAGAGAGGGCTTACAACACTGGCCTTATAAAAACACAAGGCAAGTCTCCTAAAAAAACCCCTCTCCCTCTCCCTCTCTCTCTCTCCCTCTCTTTCTTCTCTCTCTTCTCTTTTTTCTTTTTCTTTTTTTCTTTTTTTTCCCCCCCCTCTTTCTCTCTCTCTCCTCTCCCTCTTCTCTTTCTTCTTCTCTCTCTTTCTCTTTTTTCTCCTTCTCTTTCCTTTCCTTCCTCCCTCTTTCTCTCTTCTCTTCTCTCCCCCTCTTTCTTCCTCTCTCTCTCTTTCTCCCCCTCCCCCTTCCTCTCTCCCTGCCTGTGCCCTGTCCCTCTCCCTCTCTCAAACAGCAAGAGAGGACAAGCGAGTCGGATAAAGACCAGGTAATAAACGACTTATTAGTATCCTGGCCACGGCGCGCTAACCACCCCGGCCGGAGCGTTATCTGCAGCAGCGGTTGGCCGCGAGCCTTAAGACCAAGTCCTGCTCGACAAGCCATTAGTGCGTGTGTCCAGGCAAAGGTGTGCTTGCTGGATTTGTAACCGTTAAGGGCATCGCGCAAGCAAGCACTGCCGTCTTAGAGGGAGGGTCTTTTTGAGTCCTATCCTGTCCTGAGCATAGGCTCACAAATAACTGTTTATGTGCCTGACACCAAACAAGCACAGGAAGGCATGTGAGCTCCACTCTGAGAATCAAGAAAAAAAAAGCAGCAGCACTGACGGATTTTAAAACTGAAGCGCTGAGCTGAATGAAACCTAACCATGACCCAAGGCGGTTAAGGAGTAGGCTCAGCTGCACTGTGTCTATTTTCGTTTGTATTCGGTCCGTTGCAGCTATGCAAATGTGCGAGGGGGGCATGTTGCAACGTTGCACAGTGCACGAGCGGGTTAAAAATCAGAGGGAGAGCAAATAGCAGCGTTGTGTTTATGTTAGCCTAAATGTGCGGCCTGAAGATGACCGCGAGTGCAGGCAGTGGCTGCGGGGCGAGGAGGCAGCTCAGAGGGCAGGCGAGGAGGAGTCTTTAAGCTTGTTTACTGCTTGAAACAGCTGAGAGTAACACGAGTCGTGACAGACACTCTTGTGCACATGAACTTACGTGACACCAGGCGAACGGACGCACGCACGCACGCACGCATACATGAATGCAGGATTTCGGGCTCATCCGCTCTTATGTTCTATTCCCTTCCTTTCTCGCTTTCGCTTCCCGTCTTCTCTCACTCATTCATTCTCTCTTCCTCTCTCCCGCCCTGCCCCCCTGTCTCTTTCTCTCTCTTTCTCCCTCTTTCCCTCCTTTCTCTCTCTCTCTTTCCTTCCTTCCTTCCTCCCCCTCCCTCACGCACATGCACATACACCCACACATCCAACCAAATCTATAATCTCTGCAATTGCAACCTGGAAAAAATTGAAGACCGGCCAAATGCACAATAATTCTCCAAAACCCACCATGCACTAAGCCAGTGGCACTCGCACGAATTGCAGAGGCTCTTCCCTTGCAACCTACCGCAACAACGACAAAACCTGGCGAAAGGGCCACACCTCGCCGGCGTCGCAGCGAAAAATCCTCCCTGCGCGGCGAGAGAGCGTGGGAACGCGGCCGCGGCAGAAGGACGACGTACTCCCGCAGCTGCACACACAAACAATGTCCCGGGACGGCGCTCGGTGGAGTACTAAGCGCCGCGTCCAAAGTGTCTAATAGTCTACACAAAGCCAGACTCTGAGGGCGACCCAACCCCTTCTGAGAAGCAACCGGACGCGACACTGCCACAGATACGGCCGAGACAATCCCCCGGAAGGGCACTGAAGCCGCCTGCACCTGCCTTGACCGCTGAGCCGTCCGGTGCCCCCATATCCCGCGGCGCCCTCCTCATGCGAGCTGCTCCTTCAGATGCTCTTATCTTCCTCTGGCACTCCCGAGGAAAAGAAAGTGGCACTACGGTCTGTTTGGGCGGGCGGCGCGGCGGACAACGGCAAAACCCCGGGAGCGTGTGAGCTTCTCCGGCGGTGACGACATACTGTTTACCGCGGCTGGATGCTACAGAGCCCGGGCCCCACGCTCGGCACTGCCTACTAACAGACCCACTCACTCGCACCAACTACCAACTCTCCACTAACGCCTTAGTCATTCGCATTAAATGACAAACCGACTACGAACTCAATCGCACCGACTAACTACTTCCCCACTCGCACAAATTCACTCACTCACAAGGCTCATTATCTATCCGATCACCGAACCCTCGTTGGCGATGCACAGTTGCAACACATGTAGTGCAAACAAGGCGTCCTTCTATGCACCGACCGTTGCAAGGGCTCAGCAAACAACACAATGAAGCAACGCGCACCCAGGGCATTTAACGCAATGCAACACAGTGCCCAACAATAAAAAAAAACAGCAAAAAAGGGAACAGCTCGCATACTCCGGCTAATCGCAGCCAATCACAGCACGACGGGAGACTAATCCAACGAGCCACTACGAATCCAATCCGTGGACGATGAAAGAGAGAGGACATATGAACACCATGTGTAAAAAATATAGAAGAAAATATTACGAAATAATGAAGAGGAAATAACGGGAGATCACAGAAGACGAAAGATTAGAAAATTCGATTTTTTAATCCTCTCCCTGGAGCTTAAAATGGCTCTTGATTGGAATGCGAAGTAGCCACCCACAGGAGGAGGGAGGAGTTCGAGGAAGAGGTAGGGAGGAGGAGGTAGGGAGGAGGAGGTAGGGAGGAGGAGGTAGGGGGGAGGAAGTAGGGAGGGGGTTGTGGCAAAGGGCGAAGAAAGAAAAGAGAGGTAAGCTTGGGCGTCTCCTCGAAGGCCAGGTGGTGGGCTGGGGTGGGCTGGGGTGTGCTAGGGTGGGATGGGGTTGACATGTATGTTTCCGGTCCTGGTATTTCACCCAGGGGGTTTGCATGGAGGAGGGCTGAGGTGAGGTTATTCGCGTCGAGACTCTACGGGCGCGTCTGAGGTTGTGGCCCGAAGCGTGTTTCCGCCTCTTTCTTGTGGCGTGTGCGACGCCCGCCGAAGTTCGCAGCCGGAGGGGAAGTCGACGCAGAAAGGGAAAGGGAAAGGGAAAGGGAAAGGGAGGAATGGAGGGGAAGGTGGGAGGGAGGGAGGGAGGAGAGGTGCACGCATGTACGCACACACAACACAAATGTGTATATATATACATAGATATATAGATATAAAAATATATAGAAATGCAGATTTCAGCGATATAGAGATAGATAAAGACAAATAAAAATAGAGAGAGAGAGAGAGAGAGAGAGAGAGAGAGAGAGAGAGAGAGAGAGAGAGAGAGAGAGAGAGAGAGAGAGAGAGAGAGGGAAAGAAAAGAAAGAAAGAAAGAAAACGAGAGAAAGAAAGAGAAAGAAAGAGAAAGAGAAAGAGAGAGAGAGAAACGGGGGTGGGGGTGGGGATGGGGGTACAGAGGCCTCACATGCTAATATCGAGATGCGAAGAACACGAGTAACACAAGCCAGGGACCAGGATGTCGCCTCAAGTGGCCCCCGACTCAAAATCATCTGACAGGATATCACAAGACATCGCCGTGACGTAACGCTCGAATAAAAAGTAATCGTTCTCTTAAATGTAAATAGCACTCGATGGTAAAAAAAAAAAAAACATCCGAAATAATCACAACCGGATTAGAGTGGAATCGCATTAAGTGCAAGACTATGTATTTCTTTGACGTTTATATCATCACCATTAATATCGTGACCTCGATTTCAACTTGTTTTGCAGCCCGACGAACGCTGTGCGGAGACGCGCAAGCAATAGCACTAAGGCCGCTTGGGAATGCATTTGCAAACACGCCAATGCAGCGACCTAGAAGGAGACACGAAGAAGAGAAAGGAAAAAAGGAACGGAAGGAGAGAAAGAGAAAGACAATGAGAAGGAGAAAGATGAGAGAAAAGGGAGGGGAAGGGAACAAAGATAAAGAGAAAGAGAAAGGCAAGAGAGGAAGAGGGAGGGGAAACGGAAATGAAAGACAATGAGAAGGAGAAAGTGAAGAGAAAATGAGAGAGTGAAAAGTGAATGGAGAGAAAAACAATGAGAATGTAAAAGGGCAAAAAGTGAAAGATGAGAAAAAAACAATGAGAAAGAGGAAAAAGTGAGGGAGAGGGAGAAAAGAGGAGAGAGAAAGAGAAAGGGGAGAAGGAAAGTGGAAAGGAAAGACCGAATGATAAAGTAGAAAGATAAAAGGAAGAGGAAAATGGAAAGAGTAAAGAGCAGGAGGGAGAAAAAGATAGAGAAAAAAAGTTAAAAGAAGAAAGCGAGAGTGGCAAGGGAGAAAGAGAGAGAGAAACCGGGACGCTAGGATGGAGGGAGAGGGGGAAGGAGAGGGAGCGGGGGAGCTTTAATACCTTCATGTTTATTAATCCTTCACGTCAGCATTAACTCGTGGATTCTGCCGATCTGGGCAAGGGCGTCTTCGTCAGCGAAACTCCTGGCGACGACAGATGACCGAATGAACACACGCTGAGGGGAAAACGACATTTGCAAAACGCATCCGAGGAGATAGCTCGAGAGGAGTTCAGCGTTCTGTATAACCTCTTATCAAAATCAAGTTGTTGGGGGGTTACGTAATTCTATACAACCTCTGTCATCGCATCAAGAGAGAAGGAATTCATTGCACAAGCAATATATAATCCGTGTTTCCTGTGCTTCTGCAACCACTTCAGCATGTACTAAAGCCGAGAGGAGAAGGGGGGGAGGGAGAGAGGGAGGAAGGGGGAGGAAGAGGGGGAGAGGGGAAAGAGAGAGAGAGGGGAGAGGAGAAAGGGAAGGAGGGAGGGAGGGAGGAGGAGAGGGAGGGAGAGAGGGAGAGAGGGAGAGAGGGAGAGAGGGAGGGGGAGGGAGAGAGAGAGAGAGGATGAGAGAGAGGGGGGGAGAAGGAAAAAAAACAAAGTGACCCAAAATCACAACTATAAAGAGGTCACGCAAGTCCAAGCTCAGCTGACCCCTGACGAAGCTTCCTTGCCATTCCCCTGCACTTGCCTACCCCTCCCTAGCCCTATCCACCCCTCCCTAGCCCTATCCACCTCTCCCTAGCCCTACCCCCTGCCCGATACCCCATCCTAAATCTTAGTACATTCAGTCAGCGTAAAGTCATGCTCGACCGTCTGCCATCAAAGTGTGCCGTGCCGCCTCTTGCCCGCTCTCGCCCGTGGCACCGCGAGGGATTCCCACGCCACTCCGAGTCACCAATTAGCTGAGATTTTTTTTTTCTTTGTGTAATACATCTTGTTCTCTGGGACATTTTACAACGCAATGTATAGGAGGAGGAGGAGGAGGAGGAGGAGGAGGAGGAGGAGGAGGAGAAGAGAAAGTGAGAGAAATAATTAAGAAAAAAATAAGAAAGAAAAAGCAGAGGAAGAGGAAAAGCAGAAAAAAACTGGAAAAGAAATGTGACTGAGAAGAAGTAAGCAAGTGAGATAGATAGATATATAGATAGATACAGCTCAGGCGTGAGATTGTGACATGGACGATAACACGTCCAACCAATCAGACGCAACCAAACTTCTCCCCCTCTCTCTCCCTCCCTCTCTCTCCCCCTCCACCCTCCCCAACATCCGGCCCGCGTTGCAAGAGGAAGGAAGCCTCCGGTGCGACGCTAGTCCATCGCGCACCATATTATAACGAGTAACATCCTCCGGGGATGACCCTATGGCGAGACATGGTGCCATATCCCCCCACCCCGCCCCCCATTGCTAGTGGCACTCGGGGTGAACTCTCGCGGTGCCTCTCTGGACGGTACTTGGGGTACATGTGGGGGGGGGAGTGGGGGTAGATGATGGGGAGGGGGGGGAGAGGGAGAAAAGATACAGGACGAGAGCCTAGGGGAGACGGTAGAAAGGTGGAAAGCAAGGCGAGTGGGAGAGGGAAGGTGGGAGGGAAGGAGGGAGAGGGAAGAGAGGGGAGGGGATGGATATGGAGAAAGACAGAATGAAGAGGGGGAAGAGGAGAAAGGGGAGAAGGGAGTTTTGAGGAAGAAAGGAGAAGGAGATGGAGAGGAGGAGATGAGAGGCAAGCGAGGAGACATGCGAGAGGTGAGAGTGGAGAGACGAGAGATGAGAGCGGAGAGAGGGGAGAGAGGGGAGAGAGGGGAAAGAGGTCGCAGTCCTTGAGAGATTAGCGCAAGCAACACAAACAGTCGAGACACTCAAGACAGTTCGATTGATGTCCAAAGCAGAGTCCATCGGCGACGACGCTGGCACTGGACGCCGGCCTTGGGCGCCCGCTTCAGGAGTGACGCGGGAGCTAGACGACAGAGGGAGAAACAGGGAGCCAGACAAGGAAGGGAGGGAGAAAGAGGGAGCCAGAAAAGAGAGGCAAAATAGAGGAGAGCCAAAGGGAGGAAGAGGAGGAGGGGAAGAAAGAACAGAGCTAGAGAGAGGAAGAGGAGGCGGGGGAAAAGAGGAGAGCCAGACCGAAAAAAAAGTGAAAGGGAGAGCCACAAGAAACTACAAGGAGCCATCCTTCTATCCTCTTCTCCCTCCTCTCGCCACCCTCCCTCCTTCCTTCATCCACCCTCCTTCCTCCTCCCTTCTCACTTCCTCTCTCCCCCTCCTCCTACCCTCCTCCCTTCCTTCCTTCATCCACCCTCCTCCCTCCTCCCTCCTCCCCCCTTCCCTTCCTTCGCCCATCCAAACACGAGCGCCTGACGTATAGGCCCGTCGGCGAGGTCCTCCCGGGAGCTTAGATACTCGGGCCACCGTCGCGCCTTCTGCCAATTATTTATAGGTCCACACGTCAAACAACACGCGGGGTTTGTTTTGGCAAGATTTTTACGGCTCTTTCGCGTCAAGGAGCTGCTGGGGTGGGGGTGGGGGTGGGGGAGGGGAGGGGGTTAGGAGGAGGAGGAGGAGGAGGTGTTGGTGGAAGAATAGGAAAAGTAGTAGTAGTAGTAGTTGGAGATGGAAGGGGAGAAGGAGGAGGGGGAGGAGGTGGAGGTGGAAGAAGAGGACGGGAAAGGACAGAATACGAAACAGAGGAGGAAGAAGAAAAAGAGGAAGAGGAAGAAGAAGAAGAGAGGATAAGGGCATGGGAGCAAGGAAGCCAGTCCGAGCAGACGAGAGGGGGTCCTCGGCGTCACTCACACGTTACTCACACTCAACGATGAGTCACGGCGGCCTTCTTCATACAAGAACTTGTCTGCTCGCTTGCTTGCTTCCAAGGGAGTGGGAGAAAGGGGGGTGGGTGAGGAGGAGGAGTTAGAAAAGGCGGTATGGGGGTGAGGGTGGAGAGGAGAGAGAGAGGGATGGAGGAGAAAAAGAGGAAAGACAGAGAGAGGAGGAGAGAGAGAGAGTATGAGGAGAGAGAGAAAGAGAGAAAGAGAGAAAGAGAGAAAGAGAGAGAGAGAGAGTGAGAGAGAGAGGAAAAAGGGAGATCGAGAGGAGGAGATAGAAATATATATATATATATATATATATATATATATATATATATATATATATATATATATAGAGAGAAGGAATAAGAAGGAGGTGAGGAGAGAAAAAGGGGCACGTGGTAAGGGGAGAGAGGGGAAAAGGGAGAGATGAGAGAGGGTTAAGGGGAGGGGGAGGCAGGTGGAGATAGTGGGGAAGGGAGAAGAGAAAGGGGAAGAAAAATAGGGCGGATAGTGAGAAAGAACGAGGGAAGAGAGGGGGAGGAGGAGGGGAGAGAGGGAAAGGGAGAAGGGAGAGAGGAGCGAGGAAGAGGGGAGAGAGGGGTGAAGAAGAGGGGAGAAAGGGGGAGGAAGAAGGGAGAGATAGGGAAGAAGTGGGAGAAAGGGATGTAGAAGGACAGGGATATGAGAGGAAGAAATAAAGGATATAAGTAAGGATAAAGAGAGGGGAGAGAGGAGGGTACAGGGGAGGGGGAGGAGAGACGGGGGGTGGGGGAGACGAGGAGTAAGTTGCGTAACTTATGCAACCGTCCATGCATGACTCACGGCGCGCCACGTCGCCTGACCTATAATATTCAAATCTTGACCCTGTCCTGGCATTTCTTTTTATCTCTGCTCCTTGTACGCTCAAGCAAACACGGATCTGAGGCTGCCAAACTCATCACGGGCGCGTGCGTGCGTGCGTGAGTCTGTGCGACGTGTGCGTGCGTCCACGCTAGCAAGCAAGCAGACAGGCAGAGAGCAAGGCCACTTCTCGTCAAGCAATTATGGACGGCATAATGTCAACACGGCCTCATGACGACTTCTCCAGCCGCCCGTCTGAGTGCCAGAGCCAGTGCCAATAAACTCCCACTTGTCCCCAAAAACCTCAGGATAAAAAAAGGAGACCCAGTGCTTTCTATCCTCGTGGTCTCTCATACTTGCTTCATTCTTGGGTAAATATTGTTTTTTAATATGTGCTGTATAATAGGTAAAAGAAAAGTTTCTGAATCTCCTATCTCTTTCTGCGTCCATATTTCGTATAACTTCCAAAGAAAATATTATTTCATAAATTATATGAAATAAAAGATTCAATCACTGATGAACAAAAACAAAATACATACACTAAAACAGGCAATATCCAGTAGAAGAGGGAAGGAGGGGGTAGAGAGAGTGGGGAGAGAAAGGAGGTGGGGATGGGAAGGAGGGAGGGACAGAGAAGGGGAAGAGAAGGGAGGTGAGGTTGGAGGGA
>NW_028234427.1:29079582-29092082 GCF_977035675.1 Penaeus japonicus | reverse complement strand
GAAACCTCACAACTAGGCCCGCTTACCGAAATGCCAAATCTTCGATCACTGAAAACATACACACATAATCACACCCACGTTATATACGCGTGCGCGTGTATGTAGGTGTATGCATGTATATTCTCACGCACATACATTTCTCCTCCATTTTCTCCATTCGTTCTTTTCCTTCAGACTAGAAATAAACTCGCGGGCGATTCCGTCTCGGTCCCCGACAATCGGCCGCTGGGTTTTCGGGCGACGCCCCTTCGCTGCCACACAGGGCGTCACAGCAAATCAATAGCGAAATCCGGATTCATTTGACCCTCTCCGTGGCGATTCGGGTAGGGAGATGGGGGTGGGGGGGTATGTTGTGGTTAAGGGGTATGGGGGAGGGGCGGAGGGTATGGGAAAGATAAGGGCGTATGGGTATGTTGTGGGGGATGGGGTACAGCGTATGGGGGGGGCGGCAGTAACGGGTATGTTGCGGAGGATGAGGGTATGGGGTATGAGGGAGGGGGGCGGGTATGTGTATGCATTGGGGGGGGTGAAGGTAATGGGTATATGGGGAGGTTGGGAGGTGAAGGGAATAACGTGTGGGGTAAGGATACAGGGTACGGGGAAGGGGAGGGGGGTGGGGATGGGCAAGCGTATGAGCATGTACCGGGTGAGGGTATCGGGCATCAGGGAGACTGAGGGAAGGAGGGGAGGGGGAGGGGGGCACGACCACTGTCCACAAAGGTGACAATAACCGGAACACATGTGGCTCTCGGATCCCATTCGGCCTCTCGCTCGACGTCTGTTTGTCTGTCTCGCTCTCGATTTCTTGCTTTTGTTCTCCCCCCATCTCCCTCTCCCTCTCTCTCTCTCTCTCTCTCTCTCTCTCTCTCTCTCTCTCTCTCTCTCTCTCTCTCTCTCTCTCTCTCTCTCTCTCTCTCTCCTTCACTCTCGCTTTCTGTCTCTCTTTCTGTATATACATACACATTATATATATATATATATATATATATATATATATATATATATATATATATATATATATATATACATATCCTCTTCATTTTATCACTCCTTTCTCTATTCATCTTTCTCTTTCTCTCTGCCTCTCTTACTCTCTCTCTCCCACCCTTTCCTAAGCTATCAGCGAGGCTCACTTTTATCCTTCCTCCACCCTCTTCTTTTATTCTTTTCTCTCTCTTACTCTCCCTTTTCCATTCCCTCTCTCCCACTCCTACTCCCTCTCCCTCTCCCTCTCCCTCTCCCTCTCCCTCTCTCTCTCTCTCTCTCTCTCTCTCTCTCTCTCTCTCTCTCTCTCTCTCTCCCCCCCCCTTTCCCTCTCAGAGCGCGGGGCGACAAACCGGTTGGGCGAAGTCATCCCTGTGCCTTCCCCTCTGTGAGCGTCCTCCTCCCCTCTTCGTCGCTCCCCTTTTACCCGCCCTCTTCCCTACCCCACTCTAGAGGTGGTCAGGGGGTGAGGGGTGATGGGTGAGGGGGAGGGGGGAGGGTGTGAGTCATACCCACCACTGACCCACTCACACGTCCTTTCAACTACATTCACACGCGCGCGGACACAAACACACTTAACCATACGCGCATATATATATATATATATATATATATATATATATATATATATATATATTATATAATATATATATATATATATATATATATATATATATATATATATATATATATTCGTAATTAATTAAGTTAATAAATAAACAAACAAAAATACTATTGCCACTACTAATATTCCACCATTACAACTACCACTACTACTACTACTGCTGCTGCTTGTACTACTTCTACTACTATTACTACCACCACCACTACTACTACTACCACAACTACAATTACTACTACCACCACAACAACAACAATTACTACTACCACAACTACTACTACTACTACTACTACAAGCTAACAATAAAAAGAATTCGTGCGTTTACTCAAAGAGCAAAAACAAAACAAAAGCCACACACTCGGTCACGCGCACGCCCATCGGCGAAGAAAACCGCCTCGGCACTTCATTCTGGGCGGTTCGAGGGACACCACAAGCCCTGCGTCACCCTCATTCCTTCCCTCCTTCCCTCCCTCCCCTGCCCAACCCCCATCCCACTCTAAAGGGACCTCTGGCATGCCCCTTCAATACCCGGAATACAAATTTCCCAGAAAAAATGGGAGCTCGGGTAATGCCCACACTTTCCTCCCCCTCCCCCCTTCTCCCCACACGGTTCCCAGAGTCCCTCCACAACGGCCGTCATAAAAGGACAAGACCTCAACACTCCACTCGTCTGTTTGGGGAGAAAAGAGGGGGAGGAGGGGGGGCTGAGGTGAGTCATATTATTTACACTAATTACAACAAAAATGGCTGAGCGATCCCTGGCATTGATCTTGATGAGACTTTCCCGCTAGTTTCAAATGCATTTATGCGTTATGTATGTATGCGTGTGTATGTATGAATATGGTTATGCATGGATATGTATATATTCATACATACATACACATACACACACACACACACACACACACACGCATACATACATACATACATATATACATACATACACACACACACACACACACACACACACACACACACACACACACACACACACACACACACACACACACACACACACACACACACACACACACACACACACACACACATATATATATATATATATATATATATATATATATATATATATATATATATATATACATATATACACACGAGCACCTCGAGATGCGGGCAGACACTAAAGCTATAAACAAATACCCGCTGAAAAAATGAAGTTCAAAGAATAAAGAGGCGCGAAAAGGAGGAGGAAGATGAGAAGGAGGAGAAGAAGAAGAAGAAGAAGGAGGAGGAAGATGAGGAGAAGAAGAAGAAGAAGAAGAAGAAGAAGAAGAAGAAGAAGAAGAAGGAGGAGGAAGAAGAGAAGAAGAAGAAGAAGAAGGAGGAGGAGGAGGAGGAGGAGGAGGAGGAGGAGGTGGAGGAGGAGGAGAAGGAGGAGTAGCAGTATCAGGTAGATGTAGAGGAGAATAATGAAGAGTAGGGGGAAGAAGAAAAAGGAGAAAGAGGCGGGAATAAGTGAAGGTGGAGGAAGAATAGGAGGAGAGGAGCAAGGTGGAAGGTGAGGAGTAGGAGAAGAAAAGGTGGAGGGAAAGAAAGAAGACAGCGAATAGGAAGAGGAAGCAAGGGAGGAGAGGAAATGGATACCGGCGATGACGAGAAAGCACAAAATGAAGGTAAACAAGGAGTACAAAAAGAGATGAAGAAAGAGGAGGGGGGGGGGGTGAGGCACATAATAACGGGCGGCGCTGCAATGAAGGGCGATGAAAGGGGAATTCTAAAGTAGGCACCGAGAAGAAAGGGCGGAAGAAGGGGGTGGGGGTGGAGAGGGCGAGGGCGAAGGGAACGGCGGAACGGGAGAGGAAAACATTGTGATAGGGTGGGGCCTAGGAGGACAGAGGGGAGGGGAGACGAGAGAGAGAGAGAGAGAGAGAGAGAGAGAGAGAGAGAGAGAGAGAGAGAGAGAGAGAGAGAGAGAGAGAGAGAGAGAGAGAGAGAGAGAGAGAGAGAGAGAGAGAGAGGAGGCAGGAGCAAGAGCGATTGCATTGCTAAGTATGAAGGGAGAGTCAATGGAGCGATAGCAGGACCGGAGGGCAAAAGTGGAGAGTACTGGAGGCGGGGCGGGGACTGGTCGCGGCACGGGACGGGGGAGGAGAAGTAGAGAGAGGAGAGGAGGGGGGGGTGAGGGAAGAGGAGAGGAGAGGACAAGAGGGCAAGGTGATGCGGCCGGCCGCAGAATAAGCGAGATGCGACCCCGCCACGCTGCCCTTATACGTGTGCGGCATAGGACGCACCGGTTACAATGCAACTTTCTGGCGGCACGCACACGCTCCCGCCGCCGAAGCCGCCGCATCCGCCGCCGCCGAGACACTCGCATCCTATCTGCTCCCTGCCTGGCGTCAGGAACCTCTGCCTCCAGTAGCGCAGTCCTCACGCCAAAGGGCAAACCAGGTGACTCTCCCGACGCTCCGGGCCTCCCGTACGAAGCCGCGCCGGGCGCATAAGTGTGCACCAGACTACGTCACACGCCCGCCCGCCCTCCCCTTCCCCCCTAGTCCTCCTCCTCCCTCCCCAGGCAGGCTGGCTCTGGTTTGAATGGAGCGAGTGCAGACGGCGGCCGTCCGTGCCCCGCTTCGCTTCCCCGCCTCCACAAACTCGTCGGGATGGGCAGCGCGACTCCCCCTCCCTCCTCCTCCTCCTCCCCCTCCTCCCCGTGCCAAACATGCCCGGGGACGCCAGCTTGAATATTCATCGCTCCGCATCCGCGACATCCTTCGGCCTCCCTCCGCTGGACTCCGGCCCGAGACCGAGGGTGTTGCTCCTCGTCCCAGGAAATGGCTGAACCTGACGCTCGGGCCGAGGGACCACTAAGGAGCACCAGGGAGCCACCAGGGCGGCCATGGTAACAAGGCGCGGCAGGCAGGGCGAGGAATGGCTCGGCTCAGGTAATGACATGGTAGCCAAGCACGGGCAACAGGCAGGCGGGCGGGCGGGCGGGCGGGCGGGGCGCACACTCCCTCGTACACATACATGTGTACTCTTACTCTCACTCTCACTTACCCCCCTCCCTCTCACTCTCCCTCCCTCTCTTTCCTTCTCTCTCCTAGTCACAACATTTACCCCTCCCTCTCTCTCTCTCTCTCTCTCTCTCTTATCCCCATTCCTAACCCCCTTCCTTCACGCTCCCTACCCCCCCCTCCCCACCCCTCTGTACTTCCCCTACCAAAAGCACGGGACTGCAATTCATGTTACCGAAGCCAAATGCGTACATAAACAGCCAAATTTGGTGCAACAAACAACAAAGCCACGTGTAAAACTTTCGCTCTTGTGGGCAACATGCAACAGAACTCGATCTTTCGGGTTGTTGCTCTTTCGCAGACCGGTAGTTTCCTCCTCTTGTATTCAATCATCTTGTCACGGTGGATTTATTTTATTGCACCAAGTCTTCCTTCTTTTGTGTTCAATCATTTTGTTCCTGTATATTTATTTTGTTGTATCGAGTCGTTCTTCTTATTTTTTTCTTCTCTCTTCCTATATAAATCTTATTTATTTATGTAGTTTTATTTTCTTGTCTGAATAAATGATATATTTTCTGCCTGTATTAATAGCGCAATTTTCTTTTAAATCCTGTTGTTGTATTTGCATGCACTGACCATTCTTACTACTGTATTTCTGTCTATCCTTCTTTCAGATCTTATTCTTGTATGTAATTTTTCTGAACCATTTTTTCATATCTTAAGCTTTCTTATCACTGCATTTCTAAATCATCATTATCTTACTATTTACTGCCTATGTAATATAATGGTAGATATCCATATTTCCGTCGTTAATTAACATAGAGATTATATCCGTCATATATCATTATCCTCATCTTTATCAAAATCATCATAGTTATCAGCCTTATTCCTATCATGGTTACTTACACCACTAATTTTACTAACACAATTACCAGGATGGTCTTAGCAGTAGTTATCACGACCATCATCCACATCACAGTCACCGTCGACTTCGTCGTCGTCATCACCATCATCATCATCATCACCTATCGTCATCATCATCATCATCACCTATCGTCATCATAATCATCATCACCATTCCTCCTATTCCTCGTCCGTTGGTAGTGGTGTTGCGGGGGTTCTGTACCGCCCGGCGCAGCATACCCCCTCTCTTCCCCCTCCCCCATCCGGCCCGCGACTGTGACAAAAACTCGTCTGCAGCCTCACCTACACCCCCCCTCTTTTACCCCTCTCCTTTCTTGCCCCTCCCCCCTCCACATTCCCCTTCGCCCCACCCTACCCCGCCCCCGAATCCCTTCCTAGACCCCCGTCATCTGAGGGAGGGAGGGGTAGAGGAAAGAGAAAGAGAAAGAGAGGGGAGATGAAGGGGGAAGGGGGAAGGAGGGAGAGATGAGGAGGAAAAAAGAAAGAGAGAGGGAAGAGAAAAGAGTAAAGGAGAAGAGAAGAGACAGAAACCAAATCAGGGGGAATGGAGAGAAAAGACGGCGAGGGGACATAAAGGATGGAGAAATAAGGAAATCTAGGAATGGGGTGAGGGAGAAAGGGAGGGAAGCAGAATAATGACGGGAAGGGGGAGAGTAAAAGTAAAAACAGACGGGAAGGAGGAGATGGAAAGAGAGAGGAAAATAAAACGAGGGGGAGACAACAAAAGAAGGAGGATAGAGAGAGGGAAATTGAGAAACGAATAAGGGGAAAAGAAGAAAGGATTGCAGGAGAAAAAAAGGGGGAAACAAGAATAAATAAAAAGATAGTGGGAGGATGAGAGAGAGAGAGAGAGAGAGAGAGATGGAGAGAGAGATAGAGAGAGAGGGAGATGTGGAGAGAGAGAGAGAGAGAGAGGGAGATGTGGAGAGAGAGAGAGAGAGAGAGAGAGAGAGAGAGAGAGAGAGAGAGAGAGATGGGGAGAGAGGATGAGAGAATTAAGAGAGAGGATGAGAGAGTGGGGAGGAGGGAGGGATGAAGAGAGAGGGAGATACAGGAAGGGAGGGAGGATGAGAGGGAGGAATAGAGGAAGAAAGAGAGGGAGGAAGGAAGGGAAGAAGAGGTAGGGAGTAAGAGAGCGGAGGATAGGGAGAGGGAGAGTGAGAGAGGGGGAAATAGATAGATAGAGATAGAGAGAGAGGTTTGGCCCTAACCCTCTCCTCTCCCTTGGGGAAAAAAAAGCCTAGGCTCGTATCCCGTGCGTACTCCGCGCGGCTCCCAGCCACACGAGCTTCTATGACACGATTAAGGTCATGACAATTAAGGTCAAGGCGTACTCGTGTTTAGTCATTATGGTTAAGTTTATTCAGAGAAAGGGAGAAACAGAGAGGGGAGGGAAGGAGGGAGAGAGGGAGGGTAGGAGGGAGGGTGGGGGTAAGAGAGAAGGGGGCATAGGGTATGACTTTTTTTTTTCTTGCAACTCGTGTACAGAGTCCGCTGTGCGAGACACTCACTCTCACTCGCTTTTTCATTCATAAAAACCCACGGTAACAGACAAGATGCAACCGGAGAGACAGCCATCGAAGCGACAAAAGGAATCACGGCGCCCACTGCCAACAGGTTAAAAGAGGCGTCACCCACAACCGCAAGGTATTTTCCGACCGCATCAAATATTCGATACAAAAGAAAAGAGGGAAACTGGAGGGAAGGAGGGAAGAAAGGAGGGATGGAGGGGAGCGGGAAGGGAGGGAAGGAAGGGAAGGTGGGAAGGAAGGGAAGGTGGGAAGGAAGGGAAAAAGGGAGAGGGAGATGGAGGGAGGGAGAAAAAAGGGAAGGGAGGAAGGGAGGGAAGGTGGGAAGGGAGGGAAGGTGGGAAGGGAGGGAAGGTGGGAAGGAAGGGAAGAAGGGAGGAGGGAGGGAGGGAGGGGAGGGAGAGGGAGAGAGCATCCCCGTAAGCCTTCGTCCAAATATTTCAAGCTTTAGCGTCGTCAGCGACAGCCTGTGAAACCCCTTTGGCCGAAGATATGTTAGCATAAGCCGAGCGTGCCAGGCATTCCTACAACGGTGCCAGTACTCTAACCCCGCCTCCACCCACCCCGCTTAACTTCCGCCATCCCCCTCCACCTCCCCCTACGCCAACACACCTCTTCTGGCCCTCTTCATGTAATCTCGCCACGCAGACTGCCATGAGGTAGCGGCATGGCATCCATTCATCCATACAAATACGTAACATGCATACGCTCATGCACACGCACACGCACACGCAAGCGCAAACGCACACGCGCACACACACACACACACACACACACATACATACATACATAAATACATACACACACACACACACACACACACATACATACATACATAAATACATACACACACACACACACACACACACACACACCACACACACACACACACACACACACACACACACACACACACACACACACACACACACACACACACACACACACACACACACACACACACACACACACACGGAAATACGGCGAGCGCGTCGGGGGCAACGAAGCCGCCGCGAAGGGCCAAGCAATGACCGCCAGAGAACACGTGTCGACTAACCCGCGCAGGTGTGAGCCAGGGCCGACGTGATCGAAGCGATTTTTCGTTATTTTTCTCTCTTACGCTTTTTCTCACTTTTTTTTTTCTCTCTTGGGATTTTTCCTCCTCTCTTTCTTCTTCTTTTTTTGGCTTACAGTGAGCGGAATGCAAACCGTTGGCAAATCACTGCAAACGATTTGATAATTAACATGACGATATGGCGAAGAGATCGGTACAAGAAAATGGGAAAGCTGTGAAATAAAAAAAAATATGTAAGAAGAAGAGAATGGGAAATTAAAGAGACGGTATGCATCTTTTTTATCCTAGAAGGGAGAGGGGGGGAGGTGGATGTGGGGGAGGGTAACTCGAGAGAGAGCGAGAGACGACCCCCGTGAAAGCCGACGGCGCCGAAGAAGGCCGTTCCGCCGTGTCTCTGTTGACTTCCCCGTCAGCAGTGTTTACCGCCGCGCCCCTCGACCATCCTCCTGATCCTATGATTTCCCCAGGATGTTTACCTTTCCCTTTTGTATTATACAGTATGTGTGTTTGCTCTAACCACGTTTATTCTACCTATGCCTCAACCCCCCCCCCCCCTCACCGCACCCCCTCAGCCCAGCCCCCTAGTCACGCCCACCACTCGGAGACGCTGCGTGATGCAACCTTGTGATTTCGCACTGTGGAATGCCCTATCTCTTTTTCTCACTCTCGTTTCCTTTCTCTCTCTCTCTCTCTCACTCTCCCTCTTTTCCCTCTTTTATCTGTCTCCCCTTCTCCCGCTCTCCTACTCCCTCTCCACTCCACTCCCCTCCCCTCCTCCCACCCCCCTCCCTCTCCTAAGCCTTTCTTTCCTTTGTTAAGCCGAATTCTCTACCCAATCCACCCGCACCCTCATCCACAACCCCACCCCACGCCACGCCATCCCACCCTCACCTCACTCCACCCCAACGCGCCTCGACCCTTTCCCAGCGCCGCCACGCTCCCATCGCGCCCCCGATAAGAATTGGAACACCTGTGAACACCTGTGAATCTGCGAGGGAGGGAGGGGGGAGGGGGGAGAAGGAAGGAGAAGAGTAAGAGTGAGAGAGAGAGAGAGAGAGAGAGAGAGAGAGAGAGAGAGAGAGAGAGAGAGAGAGAGAGAGAGAGAGAGAAAGAGAAAGTGAGTGAGTGAGTAAGTGAGTGAGAGAATGAGGGGTGAGGGAAGACGTAACTGACAGAAAGAGGGGGGGATAAGAGTACACTACCCTGCCCCCCCCCCAGTCTCCCACATATGGCATAGGCGATATCGGTCACCCAAGCGGCGTTTCCTCGCAACATCGCCCCCTCTCCCCTCTCCCCTTCCCCCACTCCCCCTCACCCCCTCGGAGCGTCTCGTCCACCTGCGAGTGACGTCACGGTCTGCTCACCTGTTTCAAGGGGGAGGGAGGGGGGAGGAGAGGAAAGGGGAGGGAGGCTGCCGAGTTAATGCTGGTATATCAATGTCTGTGGAATAATGTGTGAGAACAAGGAAGAAGAAGAAGAAAAATAAAACCGTAAAAGAAAGGAGGTAAAGACAGAAAAAGTGAGAGGATATTAAGAGAAAGAAGAGAACATTGAAGAAAAATCAAAGAAAAGGAATATGGTGGAAAAGTGAGAGCTAAAGAAGAAGAAAGGGAGAGAGGGAGAGAGCGAGAGAGCGAGATAGCGAGAGAGAGAGAGAGAGAGAGACTGTTATGCCAATGGAATGATGCGTAAGGATATGAAAAAAGAATGAGAGCCAAAGAGAAGGAAGGAGACAAACAAAAGGCATAACGATGCGCCCTGCACATCTTCCCTAAAGGGCCATTTCATGTACTCCTTAGCATTCCCGTTTCGGGCACGATGGCACTAAAAGACAGTGACGCCCCCATCTGCCAGGTCAAAGGGACCCAAATCCTCGCACGTCACTCACCAGATGCTAAACACGCACAGCTGGTGCAAATCGCCGGGTACTTTCACTCCTGACGCCAGCTGGTGCCTGCCCGCCCGCCCATTCTACCCACTCGTCCCCTCCCGCCCACCCCCACTCGACCCAGCTTTAGCATCACACAAGGGAACCGCCAGGCCCGGACGCCCTGCTTGAGGCACTCAGAACCGCTTAGCACTCAAGGCTAGTCGGTCGAGGAAGAACTACAAGAGGAAGAAGAAGAAAAAAAGAAGAAGAAGAGAGAAGGAGGCGGATAAAAGAAGTGGAATAAGAAGTAGAGGATCAAGGAGAAAATGAGAAAACGAAGAAGAACCGCTTGGTACTTTAGCTTACTGAAACGAAACAAATGAGGAGGAGAAGAAGAAAGAGAAGAAGAAACTGTAGAAGAAGAAGAAGAAGAAGAAGAAGAAGAAGAAGAGGAAGGAGAAGAAGAAAGAGGATATGCAGGAGGAGTAGAGGGAAAGTAAGAAGTAAGGGGCAGGGGGATAGGTATCTCAGCGTCGGGCAGGCGGGGGGGTCTTGCGCAAGAGCGAGGACTTGGCAAGATGCGAGAACGGCGCCGGGAGACAGACACGTGCTTTTCCGACCGGCACCGCTTCCGCTAACCGATGTCGTCAACTTCATTGCCCGATATCGACGACATCCGTGCATGACCGCGGTTCCGATCGCCGTCAGAATCCTCTCGCCCCTCCTCCCCCCTCCCTCCCGCTAATCACGGACCAAACCAATACCCTCCACAACTCGAGGGGAAAACGAGAGAAAAACAGCAGAGAAAAGGGGGGAAGCCATAATTAAAACTTATCGACGAGCCTTCCCCGACACGGGTTCGTTCACGCCATCGACTCCTCGTAAAAATTCCGCAAATTTAGCCCTTCTGACAGCGAGGCACCGACTTGGATAAACATGTGTTTGGCAAATGAACTGGTGACGTCTTGGGCGTAAGGAGGGGGAGAAGAGGAGGAGGAGGGGGAAGGCGAATGGAGAGGAGAAGGGGAGGAGGGGAGATAGCGGATGGAGAGGAGGAGGAGAAGGGGAAAGCGAAGGGGAATGGGGAAGGGGAGAGGAAAAGGAGGGGAAAGAAGAAGGGGAAGGGAAAGGAGGAGGAGGAGGAACATCGTCATCACCACAGTATATCATAATGCTGATGATCCTAAAAAAATAAAAAAAATAAAAAATAGAATAAAAAATAAACGCAATCAAGAGGAAGGGTTAGGTCAGAGAGATGAAAGATAGTGAGGAGGAGGGAGGAGGGAGGAGGGAGGGAAGGTAGAATAGGGAGGGAGGAAGGAGGGCAGAGGAAGGAACCTTGGGGCGAGAGGGAGGAAGGAGAGAGGAGGGGAGCGAGGGGGATGAGAGAGGTGGGAGATCTTCCCTTTAAATAGTTATCCTCAATTTGGCCTCAGTTGAATGAGTGAAGCTTGGAATGCCTGCGCATCTATGGCGGAGGAGGGGGAGGAAGAGGGGGGGCGTTGAGATCACTTAGTCTCTCTCTCTCTCTCTCTCTATCTCTCTCCATTCCTCTCTTCCTATCTCCCTCTCGCCATCCCTCTCTTCCTATCTCCCTCTCTCTCTCCCTCTCTTCCTCCCTCCCTCTCTCCAACACTCTCTCTTCCTCTCCTTCCTCCCTCCCCTCTTTCTTATTTGTCTCTCCATCTCCCTCTACTACCCCGCTCCCCCTCCTTCCGCCCACACTCGAAACGGCCATGTCGAAAAGCCCCTCTAACCTCACACGGGGTTGGGACCGACTCACCAGCAAGCCTCCGAGGTTGGAGTGCAAGGAGGAGACAAGCCCGTCAAGGGTACGAAGCCATCATCTTGCACGGTGTCGCCGATTTACTAAGGCTAGATCATTAGATACGAGTTATATTTAGTAATCCCTAACTAGTGTATGTGTTGAAATGGGTCCGCACTACTTGTTATCCAAAAGCCAAATCTCTTATTGTCATTCAAAGTCAGATCTGGAATCTGTGAATGTTATCTGAAGCTAAATCTGGAATCGCTTTTTTGTTATTCAAAAGTTAAATCATGAGTCTATGATTATTAATCAAAGTCGAATCTTGTCTCTGTTGTTCTCTTTCAAAGCCAACTCTGTAATATGTGACTGTCATGCAAAACCAAATCAGGAATATGTTATTAGCAAAAGTCGCGTATTATCTAGCAAAACCGAAACTTAAAAGGTAAATGTTCAAAGGAAATGGCAGAGAAGGAGTGAAGAAGAATCAAGGAGGAAGCACGGAACAGAAAGGCCGAATCAAGGAGGAAGCACGGAACAGAAAGGCCGAATCAAGCAAGCAGGAGGAACAGAAAGACCGAATAAAGCAAGCAAGAGGAAAGGAATCAAACAAGTCCGAGCGCCATGAGAAAATTCCGGAGGTTCTGGTTATCAAAGTCCACCGCCTGGGAGACTGGGAGAATTCCGCCTCAGAGGGAATGAAAAGAGAGGGAGAGAGATAGAGGAGAGACAGAGGAAGAGAGAGGAAGGGAGGGA
>NW_028234427.1:29054582-29074582 GCF_977035675.1 Penaeus japonicus | reverse complement strand
GAGAGAGAGAGAGAGAGTCCCTTTGAGACGGGGGCGGGATCAGCGCCATCAGCCCAGTAATCCTCGCCAACATCAAGCATTAAGAACCCAACATCAACACAGCCATTCTTCATTAACAGGATTTATGACCTTAAAACAAGCCTTACTTGTGCTCCATGCCCGGTTGGGCACACATACACGCACATACACATGCACATACCCATAAAGCGCGCACACACCCACTCACACACACACACATACACACACGCATATACTCACACACACACACACACACACACACACATGCAGGCACGCACGCACACACACAGGCATACACGCACGCAAGCACGTAGACTCCCAAATCACGAAAGTTTAACCAACAGAAGAGTTACAAATCCCCCTTCCTCCTCCTCCTTTTCCTCCCCCTCACCCCTTCGCTCTCTCTCTTTCTCTCTCTCCCCTCCTTTTCTCACGCTTTTTCTTTCCTTTCCCTAATCCTCTATCATCTTTCCCTTTCCTTCGTGTCTCTCTCTCTCTCTCTCTCTCTCTCTCTCTCTCTCTCTCTCTCTCTCTCTCCTCCTCCCCTCCTCTTCCTTGCGGTTTTCCTCTCTCTGTCCCTCCCCCTCTTTCCCTCCCCTTTCCTCTTGTCCCCCACTGCCCCCTCTCCAGTCCACGTGCTCAGGCTGACAGGCAACACTCAAGCCGGAACAATAAACGGATGTCAACTATCATTTGGTGGCGACGCCGCACTTGGTTGCAGATCCAGATGCTGCCTCCCCCCCACACCATCAACTTACAACAACACCCCCCCCCCCATCCGCCCGCCCTGCCACCGCCATTAACCCGATGCCCCCTCCCCCCTCTCCCGCCAGTTGCTTTTCTTTCTCTTTCGCTTTTCGTCTTTCCCCTTCCTGCCTGCCTGCCTCCCCCCCTCTTTCTTTCTCTCTCTCTCTCTCTCCCCTATTTCCCTTCGCTTCTTCTATCCCTTCCTTTCTCCCTCCCTTTCTTCTTAAAGTCCCTCGTTCCCTCCCCCCCCCCCCCATTTCCTCTCTTTAACCTGCAATCTTTTTGTTGCCTTAACTGTGTCTATTAAATTGTCAAATTTTAAGGTCATTAAAATCAAAGTTAAAATGCTAAGAAAGTAAAATTTCACATCTATATACATACGTGTGTGTAAGTGTGTGTGTGTGTGTGTGTGTAAGTGTGTGTGTGTGTGTGTAAGTGTGTGTGTGTGCGTGTGTAAGTGTGTGTGTGTGTGTGTGTGTGTGTGTGTGTGTGTGTGTGTGTGTGTGAATATATATATTATATATATATATATATATATATAAATATATATATATATATATATATATATATATATATACACACACATCACAGACTGCGAGCGGCAAGAGCACGTCTGCAAAACAACTGATGTAAAAAAAAATCCAACGAATAAAGAACAAACAAATAAACAAAACACGGAATATAAAGAGACGCGCTCACTGCCGGTCAAATTAGCGGAAGATGACCGGCAGAAGCATCACACAGGAAACTCCGCAGTCATCACATTTTTCTTCACACACGCTCATACTATGTGATTGGAGTCCGGCTGAAGCAGGTGCTTCATTCACACTGGCTTCAATTATTTATCCTGTTCATCGCATCTGCTTCATCGCTCACTCACTCATTAAATCATGCCAAGCATTCATTCTTCTCATCATACATCACCTACTCTTTACTCACTACACCTACGTCACCAACCATTCTTACTCACCACATCTACGTCAACAACACTCTTATTCACCCTACCTTACTTATCAACTACCTTACTCATCACCCACTCTTTACTCCCCACACCACCCTATCTTACTTACACCAAACTCATCACCCACTCTTTACTCACCATACCTTACTCATGACCCCCTCTTACTCACCGCACCGCCTCATGCAGCCTTCCCCACGTTCGCTTCTCTTTAAGCTCTATAAATAATGCATCAAGAACCTCTGCGACTGTGTACTTCGAAGAGAGAAACTTCCTTCACTAAAATATTAATGATAATAACGATCAAAATATTAATGATAATTAAAGATTGAAATATTGATATTAATGATGATTAAAATATTAATTAAATACGTAATAAATGATACCCAGCGAAATATCCTTGACAAAACATAAATAGATGAATAAACACATAAAAAAATCTACGAAAAATCCTGAAAAAGAATCCCTCAAAAAAAATGCAAAGGAAGTTGGCGAAAACTTAAAGAAATGCGTAAACAAACAAAAAAAGAATAAAATTAAAAGAGAGGAGATGGAAGTCGAACCAAAACGGAAATGAGTTAATTAAAGGAAGCTTACGAGAAGAGAGACGCGTCAAAAGAGAGAGAGAGAGAGAGAGAGAGAGAGAGAGAGAGAGAGAGAGAGAGAGAGAGAGAGAGAGAGAGAGAGAGAGAGAGAGAGAGAGAGTATATATTTTGTTTCCCGAGTTACATCCTCCTCCTCATCATCATCATCATAACAGTAATAATGGTAATGGTAATTACAATAATATCAATAATGATAATAACATGAATAATATTAAGAACAGCCCCAATAATAATAAAGCCCCCCCCCACCCCGCGGCTCTTCAGCTGACGCCACGCCGGGAGTGAGGCCGTCTTTTGATTTTGACTTTGACAAGTTTATTGAGACACGTGATTACGTACATCTCAAAAGGATGAGGTAACATAGGTTATCCTCACCCCAATCTTAGTCCTTCTTTGGGTTCACATATATTTTACAAAACCTTACAGCTATGTCAACATGTTGAAATATATGCAGAACAGGGCGAGAGAGCGCACACATGACTCTACGGGCCGAGACGCCGGCCTTCAAACGCCTTGCTTACCGGAAGTCGCTGCTATGTTGCTTACGGTCACCTCTGAGGGAACGTCCTGATTTGATGGGCCACTGACTCCCCCTCCCTCCTCTCCCTTTCCCTTCTCCCCTCACCTCACCTCGCCTACCCCTCCCCCTCCGCTTCCCCCGCGTGCATGCAGCCGTGCGTAAAGCTAAGACACCCCTTGTGCCGCCCCCTCTTATAACCGCGTCTGCCAGAGCGACGGAAAAACCTGTTTACTTGCAATGTTTACGGGAGTCTGGAACGACCGGTCGTTTTCTTCGACCTGTTCGGCTCACTTCATTTCGTTGAAGAGTTTTATCGATATCATTTCTTACAAGTTAAGTCCAATATATTTCTTTTAGTAACATGCCTTGGGAAAATTGGATTAAAAGAAAGAGACGTTCCGTTCCGAACGAGCACTCTTATCTATCGACAAGAAGCAAGTGATGCCCTTTGGCGTACCCAAAGAACCGAACCCGGACCCAGCCGCCTGTTTCCTGTGTATACCCTAAGGATCTGGATACACCTTGAGACTCAGATCGAACCGCAAGGACCTCATAGATACACCACTATCACAAGGTGGTGTCAAAAGGGATAAAAAATTAGCTCTTCTTAACTCTCTGGGTACACCATGGAGGTCGGGTGAGGGGTGCACAACGGGGTGTGCTGGAAGGCTTTGGCAGAGGTGTATGGGGGCAGGTTACAGGTCGTGTGGCACGTCACTATCATCCCATGGCGTGTCTCTGAGTCCGTGTGTGTCGGAAGAGTACCTCGAAAGGGTGCCCCTCGTGTCGTACAAACAAAAACGGGTAGGAAGTAGATGGATGTCAGTACGAAAGACGGCCAGTCACACTACATCATGATGTTTGCCTAGGACCCTCGGATGCATGTCGCATGTCGAAAGGACATCGCTTATCTCTACTACATCATATCTTACATGACATCACGGTTCGCGGCCGATCGTGCGGCAACGCGAAGAGGTAAGCTTGCCGGCCGACAAGTCCTCTTGTTCCTCTTGTTCCTCCTCGTCGTCGTCGTCGTCCTCCTCCTCCTCCTTCTTCTTCCCCGGAACGAACACTTGACGACCGCCAGCGATGAAAATTACGGCCGTTTTTCTCCCGTCACGCCACGGTTGCCTCGCCTCGCCTCCTTCCTTCCTTCCTTCCTCGCCCCAAGCCCACTCGGCCGACGGACGGTACGCTGGCCGGGAGGAAGGGGGGAGGAGAAGGAAGAAGAGGAGGAGGAGGAGGAAGCGGTTCCGCTCGTGCCTCCCGACGGCTGCCGAGCGGGTGGCAGACACAATTAATGCAAAATCAAGAAGGGGAAATAAATGACGAGGGAGGGAGGGAGGAAAGGAAAGCGAGAGAGAAAGAGAGGAAAGAAAGAGAGAGAGAGAGAGAGAGAGTAAGAGAGAGAGAAAGAGAGAGAGAGAGAGAGAGAGAGAGAGAGAGAGAGAGAGAGAGAGAGAGAGAGAGAGAGAGAGAGAGAGAGAGAGAGAGAGAGAAAGAGAGAGAAAGAGAGAGAAAGAGAAAGAAAGAGAAAGAAAGAGAAAGAAAGAGAGAGAGAAAGAGAGGGAGAGAGAGGGGGGGAGGGTGCGATCTAGAAGACGAGGAACAAAGCAGACCCAGAAATCCAAGTACTCAATCACCGACAGTCCTTCCCAGATGACCGACCCGCACTGCTCGATCGAAACAGAACTATCCATCTGACATCATCTACACACTTAATCCTTTTTGGAGAAGAAAATTGTGGCCCTCCAGTCTAACAAGGGGTGGATAGGGAAATCTACGGAGGCAAAACCCACGCGTGAGCAAGCGCCCACCCGCAGCGACGGGCGCAAAATACACTTCGACCAGCGCAAGGTCCCACGATTACCCCAGTCGCAACACAACACACGCAAAAGAAAGAAAGAAAGAAAAAAGAAAACAAGAAAGAAGGAAAATGAAAAAACACTTGGAGCTCACAGTAATTACTAAATGATATTACTTCAGGTTCACGCTCTCACGATGCAGTCTACAACAAGGCTATCTTGTGGGCGCTATTTTTGATGTTGTTATTGTTATTGTTGTTGTTGTTGTGTTTAATGATAAAATTGTTGATGTTGCAGTTGATGTTGATTGTTGTTTCCGTAGCGCTTCCTGTGTTGACGCCGTCGATCCGTTGCATTCTTTGTGGTTTCTGTTGTTGCAAAGCTGTTGTGTCTTGATTATCGCCTGTGCTGGCTGCCTCATATCTTAACGGGCGTAGAATTTTCGGCAAGTCTCTGATTAAAAAAAAATGTGTTTGTGCTTGGAACTGTTTCCACGCAATTGTGCTTGCGTGTTTGTACTATCTATATACAACTTCTTCCTCCTTTCCCTTAGCCCTACACAAAAAATCGACCCCCGAATTAATATTCAAACAAACCGATAATAAGAAAAAGTATCAATATATATATTTTTTCTTTTCTTCTTCCTGCTCTCTTTCTTCAGCAGGCCCCTCGCCGGCCTGCTTCTTCCATCACCGGCGAGACTACCTGAACAAACACCCACCAGGTCCTCAGGGTCCTTCCGTCCCAACCCCCACCACCCACCTATTCCTGGCTCTCCCCCTCTCATTCTATCCCATCCCCTCCCTTCCCGCACCCCCTTCCCCTCCTCTTCCCTTCCCCTTCCTCCTCTCTTCCCCACCCTACCCCTACTACTATTCCTCCAACACCACCACTACTATCTCCACTCCCACTTTACCCTCCTCCTACTGCCCCATCACCACCACTCCTCTTTTCTCTACCCCCACCCCTACCCCCAACCCCACCCACTGCCCACTCTCCCGCCATCACACGATAGATAGCCTTTCCCAATCGTAGTCCACCCCCCCCCCTCCATCCCCACTTGCTCCTTTTACAATCCATTCATAAAATCTCGCAAAGGTGCCGTAGCATCGTCCCCGCCGCTCGTAAATCAGGCCTCGGCGCTTCCCTCAGTCTCGACCGCCCCCGCCGCCAACGACCAGGGAAGGATTTCGTTGTTGAAGAACAATGTAGCTGATTGTGAATGTGGATGATGATGAATATGGATATGATGAAAGGATATGGATGAGTGGATATCTAATGAGTCTGTATCTAATAAAAATATATTAATCATACATAATATCAATTGATATCCTGTGATACATTTCATCCTCACTCATCACTCATAACTTACTCATGCCTTCAAAAGACTCAGCAAAGGTGAAAAAGCACACTATCAACTTCTGGCTGGGACGTGAACTCGCGTAGATGTCGAACAGTCTTATCTCCTTTCTGATGCTTCCTCATGATGCCTTCACAGAGGCTTATCTCTTCCCGAAACCCTACTGCCAGGGTTAACGGCGTATGGGGTGACCCTTGGGGTTGTTATGTATGTAATGAATAATTAATAAATTCCATGATAATAGCACCAATTTCAAAGGAATTCGAACACCAGCCAAAACAGCAACGGGAGAATCGCCATTCCCGTTATCCACATCCGAATCTTGCAGCAGTGGCATCACCAAGACATTTAACCACACAAGGGTCTAAATAAGTGGAGAAAAATCGAAATAAATACAACAATCCACAACTACCACCTCCACCCCAACCCCTCTGAATCAACTAGTGGAGTCAATCTCAATTCCATTTTCCGACAACTTCCTTTCGTCAGTTCCTTTTCGCACCTGCCTATAGAAGGACAGGGAAACCTTTTGTGTCAACAACAGAGTGACGAGTGCTGTTACGTTACGATTCTGTTACGTGGAATTTGTAAGAGGAGGAGGGGGAGGGAGATGCCGTGGGAGGGGAGGGAGGGTCAAAGATTCAGACATAGAGGAAGAAGGCGAGTTGAACGAAAGAAAACGATAAACAATAAAAGACACAAGAACCGAGAAAGCGAGAAAAGACGGAAAATCGGCCACTCGCTGAGTGGCAGCGGACGGCGGCGATGTCCGGCGGGGTAGGAGTCGCGTCGCCACAAGCATCCCTTCTCCCGCAGCACGGGAAAGGAAGGCGCCGCAGCCTTGGAGCGAGTCGTCAGTCAACCCGACGATGTCTCTCGAGAAATCAACTGACACACTCAGACCCAGACAGACAGACGCACGCACACAGACACACTTACACATACGCGAATAAACGATGACATAGTCCCGTCTATCCACTCTGGTATATCCACCTGTCTACCGTCTATCCGTCTATCCGCACAAATATGTCCACCTACCTTCTACTTTCTATCCCTCCATCCGCACTGGTATATTCTATGCCCTAGATCTTAAAAGAAAATAATAATAATCTGTTTGTTTGGGTCCCTGTCCTGTCGCCACGTTTAGTCCCGACCTGGCAACTTCTCTGTACTTGCTGCTCCCTGGCAACCCACCTGGCTGTCCTGCCATCTGGCGATCTGTCAAGAAGCAGGACACCTCATCGTCCTTTTTGCAATGCTAACGTTTTTCTTCCTTTGAACTTCCTCTTCCTCTTTATTCCAGCTTTATACATCTCTTCAAATCCACTGCACGAAAAGATTCACGTGATCCATTATTTTTTCATGCTTTATCTTCTTCAAACCTACGAAGATATCAGATCCACTACTCTTCCACCTCTCCTTATCCTTTTCTTCCGATCCACCCAAGCCTTTTTCCTTCCCTTTCCTCCTGTCTCTTATCCTGGCCTGCTAACCCTTTCCTTCCCCCTTTCAACATTGCACTGATTCTGCACGCGCCACAATCTCCTGGGCGAGCCACCTGCACCACCTGCGCGGACCTCCACCTGGCGACCGGTTATTCAATACCACAGACGCTGAGTCATCGTGCTACGATAACAATAACTGGGGGAAAAAACACGATGATGCATCTTGCAAGCATTGCATATTTCTTGTAACATTTTCCCGACCTGGAAATAACACAAGCACCGCTGGACCTCTCCTCTCTCTCTTCGAGATAGACATAGTAAAATAAATAAATAAATAAATAAATAACCAGTAGAACAAAGGTACATGAAAACATTTTCTTTCGCAAAGAGAAATGCTACTTTTCGTTGTTTACTTGCATCCACGTCCGCGGGTGAGGGGAGAGAGAGTGGGAGGGGGGTCATTCAGGGGCATTTCTGCTTGTCATGCGTTCAGTTGCTTGCCGATTCTCCATTTGAAAAAATATAAATTTCTAATAATAATTATACTGATCCTAATGTAACCATTGTAACTATTGCTGACCGAGGTGGGATGATAGTGATGATGGTGGTAATGATGAAGATGGAGAGGTGATGATGGTGGTGGTGATGGTGATTATGGTGATGACGATGTTGATACTGATTATGATAATGGTGGCGATGTGGGTAGGGGTGGCGGTAAGAGTGTGAGAGGTTATGGTGGCGGTGGTGATGATGATGATGATGATGGTGATTACAGTGATATTGTAAATTAGAAGAACAAATGAAATTCCTCCCAAACCCCTTCGAGGCGCAATGCATACTAAGCTCCTCCTCCTACAAGACATTCTCTCCTGCCGCCCCCGCCACCCCCCTCTCCTCATCCTCCCTTTCTCGAACCCCCGCCTACCCCTAGCCCTGCAAACTCCTACCCTCCCCCCCGCCCACTCCCTCTTCCCTGCTCCCCACCCCCACCCCACCCCATCCCCTTAAGAGGTCAATCTAATTTGCGTAACGCTATCCCGATCGGCGAAATAACACCTCGTCGCTTCTCCTCATCAGGAAGCGAGATCAAGTGATGCTCAAGCAGCCTCCCCCCCCCCTATCCCTTCTCTCTCTCTCTCTCTCTCTCTCTCTCTCTCTCTCTCTCTCTTTCTTTCTCTCGCTCGGTCTCTCTCTCTCTCTCTCTCTCTCTCGCTCGGTCTCTCTCTCTCTCTCTCTCTCTCTCTCTCGCTCGGTCTCTCTCTCTCTCTCTCTCTCTCTCTCTCTCTCTCTCTCTCTCTCTCTTTCTCTCGCTCGGTCTCTCTCTCTCGGTCTCTCTCTTTCTCTCGCTCGGTCTCTCTCTCTCGCTCGCTCGCTCGTTCGGTCTCTCTCTCTCTCTCTCTCTCTCTCTCTCTCTCTCTCTCTCTCTCTCTCTCTCTCTCTCTCTCTCTCTCTCTCTCTCTCTCTCTCTCTCTCGCTCTCTCTCGCTCGGTCTCTCTCTCTCTCTCGCTCTCTTTCTCTCTCTCTCGCTCGGTCTCGCTCTCTTTCTCTCTCTCTTATTTCTCTCTCTCTCTCTCTCTCTCTCGCTCGGTCTCTCTCTCTCTCTCTCTCTCTCTCTCTCGCTCGGTCTCTCTCTTTCTCTCGCTCGGTCTCTCGCTCGGTCTCTCTCTCTCTCTCTCTCGCTCGGTCTCGCTCTCTTTCTCTCTCTCTCTCTCTCTCTCTCTCTCTCTCTCTCTCTCTCTCTTTCTCGCTCTCTCTCTCACTCGTTCTTCTCTCTCTCTTTTTTTCTCTCTTACCCGCCCAAATGGCCTTCTCAAGAGGTGGGGGGGGGCAAGAAGGAGCTTCCAAGACAAGGCGGCGTTGTGTCCCGCTGGCCATCCCTCCTTCGCAAGCTCCTTCGATGCTTGCTTGCTTGCTTGCTTTCTTCCTCCTGCTACTACTCCTTCTTCTACTTCTTCCTTTTCTCTTCTTCTATGTGTCTGTCTTCTTTCTTTGTATATATTTATTTGCTTTTCCTTCTCCGTTTTCTCCTCCCCTCTCTCTTCTTCCCCTTCCCTTTCCTTTCATTCTCCCTCTTTTCCCTTTACCCTCTCTCTTCCTATTTATCCCCCCCCCCTCTCGTCATCAACATCTTCCTCTTCGCGATGAAGTTATAAAGTCAAGCGCCGAGCGAGTGCCTTGGTGCAGCGGCCATTACACCCATTATCCACTAAGGCATATTACCCGGCTATTCCACCTACACACACGCATGCACATACGCACATAAGTACATATCCGCACACATATACGCAACACACAAACAAACAAACACACACACAAAAAAAACATATATATATAAATATATATATATATATTTATATATATATACAAATAAACAGATAATAAAACAAACCAATAAACCAAAAAAAGCCTATGCAGAGCCGCCGCACTCAGCCGCCCGCGAGACGCTCGGCGGATATCCCCCCCCCCCCCGCACTAGCTTTTTTCCTTTTTCCACCAAGAAAAAACAGGAAAAACTTCCGCTGATTATGTTTGTTTTTAACATATGAGAAACGAAAAAAAAAAACATGTATTTACTATTTCACTTTTTATTTTTTTTTATTATCAAATAAAATTATGTCTTCCTAAAACGGGAGACGATGAAGGTAACTCGCGAACATAAATCTAATTGCGAAACATCGTATTAATTACCCTCGTCTCAAGTAGATATGTGTCATTATCCTTGCAAAATAAGGGCGGATCTCAGTCATTAAAACAGTAGGCGTAATTAAGAGTGTAATTATCTAGCAATCTAGGAACTACGCCATCCTTACTCTCCGAATAACGGACCAGACATCATTAAAAGAAAAAAGAAAAGAAAAGAAAGAAAGAAAGAAAAAAAAAACGAAAGAAAAACGAAAAGAGGAAAATTAATAAAACAAGCAAACAACAACAATGCAACAATCCACATTAATCATTAAAAAAATAATTTAAACCCATCGCCCAGCATATAAAACGCGTAAGACAACTGAAAGTCTGAAAAGTCAATATATCAATCATTCGCAACTACGATCATTCTGGGTTTATATCACTTTTTCGAAACTCCCCTTTTGTGCAATGATGATGATGATGATAAGGATGAGGATGATGATGATGATGATGATGATGATGATAATAATAATAACATTAATAATTATAACACAACGATAATAACAATAATAATAATTATTACAACAAGAAAAAATCATACTAACAACAACAAAAAATATACTACTACTACTACTACTAATAATAACAATAATGATAACAGTAATAATAATGATAGCAATAAGAACAACAAGCATAACAATAAGGCCAACTGTGATGCATTCCCAGGGCGAGATTACTCCGGCACCAACTCCCGCCAGTATTACTTTCCCCGCGATGACAATGGCAGTTCTCAGCTGTTACGCCACCTACTTTGTTGCTATTCAAACGGCAGAGCGCTTTCCCAAGACGTTCTTGTACTCGTGCAACGGAAACCGAAGACTTCTTGCTTAAAGTGAGATGGGAAAAGGCGGTACAAGTTGTCGTGAGTGGACCTTGTGACGGGGAATGGGAAGGGGGTGGGGGAGGAAGCGAGGAAGAGAGGAAGAGAGGAAGAGAGGAAGAGAGGAAGGGAGGAAAGGAAGGAGGAAGGGATTGAGAGAGAGAAAGAAAGGAAAAAAATGTCTGGTCATTACATGCATTATGCACAGGATATGTATGATGTACACAATACATATGATATACATGATGCATAGGATACGTGTATTTCTTTCGACCAAAAGATGTTTTATTCCACTGAAACTTATTATAGACTAAATAAAATGTGTTCCTAATTAATGAAACTTATTATAGACTAAATAAAATGTGTTCCTAAATAACATCTGAACACTTTTGAATATTTTTTGTTGAAAAGTTCTAAAACCCCTCCTCGTTTCACACAATGAAGAACTAGAGCACTTCATAACCATACGACACGCCTCAAAAAAGTTATTGAGCAAAAACACCGAACCTGTTTACTTTCAAAGCCAATAACCTAAACAAATACCAAAACACAAACAAATGCCAAGGCAATAAACAGCGCAACTTGACTGTTAATAGCGGTACTCTGGAGTGAAAAACAAACGCAGGCACCGAATCCACGCAGCTATTCTTTTGTTTTGGGGGGAAGTTCCCAGTATTCCCGAGTCTGAATATACTTTCGGGAACATCGTAAATACAAACGCCTTTGTTCTGGGAAGCCGTTCACAATGTTGGGGAAGAAACATGTGAAAAAAGGCGAGACGGTTTTGCACTGAGAAAGAGAGGGAAAGAGAGGGCGAGTGAGAGGGAGGAGGAGGAGGAATGAGAAGGGGAGGGGAGGGGAGGGAAATGGGGAGGGGATGGGGAAGGTGAATGAGGGAAGGGGGAGGGGGAGGGGGAATGAGAGTGAGAGTGAGAGGCAGAGAGGGAGGGAGAGAGGGAGGTGAGAGAGAGAGCCATCAAGCCCATAAATTCTCAATAAAAAAAATAAAAACAGAAGAAAAGCCTCCAGGGTGCAGATTACACAAAACCCGTCCCAGACACACAGAACATAGAGGATACATACACCATGTGCAGAATACACACGGCAGGTAAAGGATACAAGGGAGTCCCCGTTATGGGCCACAACAAGAGGACCACCTCCGTCAGATTCTCAACGCCGTTACGAAGAGAGGCTATAACAGGGGATTGGGAGGCTGGGTGTGGCAGGGGTTAAGATTAGAGGGAGATGGAGGGAGTGAGGGGTGTGGGGTGGAATGGAAGTGTGGGTGAGGGGAGGGTGGGGGCGGGTGGGACAGGGCGGTACACCGGGTACAGGGAGGTAGGACAGAGGGGAAGTGACGAAAAGTTAACTCGGAGAAAGCGAGAGAAGATGAAGGTAATTAGAAAAAAATAATTGGAAAGACAAAGACCCAAGCTCCTGGTCAAATAACAAATAAACCCAATTTACTAACTCTCCTCCCAGAGAGAAAAAAACAAAATCTATATGTCTTCCCCAGAAAATGAAAATATAAATCATTTGCGCATCATAACTGAATATGCGCTGCAGTCGACACCCCCCCCCCCCGCTACAAAAATGCAAAAGACCAACAAAACCCCAAAAGTACTCGACCCAAAAGAACGAAACGTATCTGCAAATGTGCATAATTTCGCCAACACGCCTGCAAACCTTCGCAAAATACTCAATAAAGGAAAAGGGGGAAGCAGACGAGGAGAGGAATGTTGAAAGAGATAAAAGAGGGTAGAAAGTAAATGAGTGAATGAGTGAGTGAGAAACTAAGTGAGAGAAAGTTAGACAATGTGAGGGAAAGAGGGAGATGGCGAGAACCCTAGGCAGCAATGAAAGGAAATACGGAAAGAGCAAGAGAAGGAGTGGGGTGGTGAAGAGAGAAGATGAAGGAAGGGGAAAGATGGAGGAGGAGGAGGAGGATGGAGGTAAAGAGAGGGTGATGCAGGGGGGAGGGAAGTGAAATAAGGGGGTAAATACTGGAGGAGGGAGGGGAATGGAGGGAAGGGGGTGGATGAAGGAGAGAGGAAGTACAAGGAACCTTCAGGAGGAGAATAGGAGAGGGGGTGAGGGGGGTGAGGGGGGTGAGGGAGGGAGGATGCGAAAGGGTCACGGCGGCGCAGGAGAGGTCGGGTTCAGGGGCCATCGGCAGGAAGCGGGGAGGAGAGCGGGCCGCAATTAGGAGAGATTTAAGGGCGTCGGGAGATAATAATAAGATCAGAACGAAAAATAATAAGGAAACCATGTAACGGATGCGTAACACACACACAGACACACAGACACACACACACACACACACACACACACACACACACACACACACACACACACACACACACACACACACACCACTAAAACACCCAAATCGAAATTCAACAACAACAACAACAACAAGCAAACTCCCACGCAAAATGGCCTCCCCCTCCCCCTCCCCTTCCCCAACCACCCAACGCCCCAGCCCTAATCCCTGCACAACACGTCTTGAGGAGCGATCATCATGTCCGTCAGATCCGTCTTGGGACTCAGCAAGCAGTGATCATTTTTTACCTCTTTCTCTCGTTCTCGAAGAAGGAGAATGAGGAGGAAAAGAAGGAGGAGGAAAAGAAGGGAGAGGAGGAGGAGAAGAAGGAGAAGAAGGAGAAAGAGAAAGAAAAGAAAGAGGAGCAGAAGAAACAAGGGAGAAGAAGATGAGGGAAAAATCCGGAGGAGCCACGGTTGTATCACAGGCACAAGAGGTCGGGTAGCAAACCGGATCCGCTACAGACAAAACAAACAAACAAACAAACAAAACAACGTATTCCTTGGGGAGGGGAGGGAAGAGATAGAGAGAGGGGAGGAGGAAAAGGAGGAGAGGAAGAGGGGAGGGGGAGGAGGAGGAAGGGAATAAGGGGAAACAAGATGATAATGATAATGATAATGATAATGATGATTATGATAATGATACTGAAAATGATAATGTTGATGATTATGATGTTAATGATGATAATGATTGTGATGATAATGATAAGGATGATGATGATGAAAATAAGAAGATGCAGGAAGTGCCAGGAGGAGCAAGGCTACGCATCTCACGTGGGAACCTCGCAAGCAGCTGTCCCAAGTGTTCGCTATGGTGTAATCCAAGACAGGAGCTATCCATCACACGATCCCCCCCATCCCCATCCCCCATTCCCCTTCCCCTCTCCCACGCCCCCTAGTTCGGACGTGCTCTCTCAGCCACCCACTCACCCAACCCATCCTCCCCTCCCCTCGGACGCCCACGAGAAAGAGCAACAGCGCCCCGTCAGGAGATTCAGCCTCGTAGAAGGGGAATAAGGGTATGCGAAGAAGAACGGATAGAAAAAAAAGAGAACGTGAAAGCAAGAATAGATGGGGCTTGAGGAAAAGGTAGAATTAGGCTTATACAAAAAATAAGTAACAGTAAAGTACATAAAAATAGAAGAACTACATGAAAAGCTGAAGTACATTAAAATAATAGGAAAAGTACATGAAGATAATAGAAGGAGCGGTAACTAATAAATAAAGTACATAAAAAAGAAAAGGATGAAACAGACCTACATTGCGAGTAAAGAACGAAACAAGAGGCGCACAACAGACAGGATGAAACAGAAACAACAGTCGCCGCCCTTGAACCAACGACGAGCGCCGCCCTTGAGATCGACGGCGAAATTGCAGGTCTTGCGCCACGCCGCGCCGCCGCCGCCGCCGCCGCTATCGCTGTTCCCGGAACGAAAACAAAAAAGCAAAAACGCCGCTACTCACGAAGTACCTGTGACGTCATCAGTGCCCTCGAGGACCTGTCGCTTCCTTCGGGATCCGGGCCGTCGTGTCCTTGGGATCAGCGGAAGGAGGGAGGTGGGAGGGGCAAGGAGATGTGTGCGTGAGAGAGAGAGAAGGCTAAAATGTAGACGCGAGAGAAAGAGAGAGATAGACAGATATAGAGATAAATAGATAGATAGATATATATACTTATAGATAAATAAAAGACTAATATGTAGGAGAGAGAGAGAGAGAGAGGAGTAGAGAAAGAAAGAAAAAGAGAGAATAGAAGGAGGTAGAAGGAGAGGGAGAGGGAGAGGGAGAGGGAGAGTGAGAGGGAGAAGGAGAGAGAGAGAGAGAGAGAGAAAGCGAAGGTGGACAGAGCCACAGGTGTAAAGAAAGCGGGAGCAGGGCAGGTCCGGGTGAGTCACGTGACCCGGGGGCATCGCCGGGGTCTAGCGGAACTCACACGCGGGGGATGGGTTGGGGAGGGGGTGGCTTGAGGATCGGGAGATGCACTCTCGTATGGATACAGGACCACAAAATAATAAACAAAGACAATAATTAAACATGTAACTGATACGCCGCCTGGTAATCATGAAGGTAATAACTACAATTATAATAACAACACTTGATTATTGATTACGTGTATTAATTTTCATAACAAGAACAATGCCCGATCCTCCTCCTCCTCAACAATAATATCACCACTACTTAAGGCACCATACTCACTCACTCACCATCCCTATTACCGTCACGAATACCCCTCCCCCCACCCACCCTCCCTCCCTCCCCATAACAGCCCACGAGCGACAACCCGAAACAACTTCTTTTACGCGGCCGGAGAAGGGCTCACCCCCCCCCCCTTTCCTTCCCCCTTCTCCCCCATAATTGTCTGGGAGTGGAGGGAGGGAGGGAGGGAGGGAGGGAGGGAGGGAGGGAGGGAGGTAAGGGGGGAGAGAGAGGCCATTATGTCGTGATGTACACAGACTAACAAGAAAGGCGTGAGGGGGAGAACGACAGAGAAATGTTCCCATCTCTTTTATCTATGGGTAGTTAACCCCTTTCCCCTTCCTCTCCTTCCCCCCATACCGTTCCCTCCCCTTTTTCTATCTTGCCCTTACCTCCCTTTCCTCCCTTGCCCCCACCATCTTTCCTCCCTTGCCCCCCATCTTTCCTCCCTTTTCCCCTCCATCTTTCCTCCCTTGCCCCCACCTCATCTCTCCTCGCTTGTCTCCCCCCCTTCTTCATCCATCTACCCCCTCCTCTTCCTCCTTCTTTATCCCGTTCTCCAATCCCTTTTCTCTCCGCCTATGGAATTAAATCAAGCAGCCACACCCAAGTACCATCGTAAAAACACACGCTGAGAACTGGATCTAAAATCTGTAGGGGTTTAGGATAATGGCAGTGCGAGCAATAATGTCAACCTCATCAACATTCTCCTTCCCCTCTTTCCCTTCTAGCGCTATTTCTCCCCTGCTCTTTATCTTCTTGTTTACTCCTATCCTCTTCCGTCCCGCCCGTGATGTATTGCCCGACTACTCTGTTTTTAATCTTCTCATCATATCGTGTTTTCAACTGTTTTCTCTCTATTATTCTTCTTCTACCTTTTCTTCTGTTCTTTCTTCATTATCTACACATTAGTTTTCACTTTTTGCCTTTCACAAAGTATTACTCTTCCTTTTTCACTATTTCTTTTCCTTCCACCTCCACGTCCTTTTCACCGTTCACTCCCTCCCTCTCTCCCACTCATTCTCTCTCTCTCTCTCTCTCCCTCTCTCTCTCCCCCCTTCCTCCCTCCCTCCATCCCTCCCCCCTCTCTCCCTCCCTCCATCCCTCCCCCCTCTCTCCCTCCCTCCATCCCTCCCCCCTCTCTCCCTCCCTCCATCCCTCCCCCCTCTCTCCCTCCCTCCCTCCCCGGGTTTCTCAAAGCCAAATGACTGGTTCCATACATAACACATCCGGAACATAATTTGCGTCAACGTCACTCGACAGGAGCTCGCATACAGGCACACAGGCCCAAAGCCGTACTCACGCAGCTATTAACTTACACACATACACATAACCCCCCCCCCCACACACACACACACGGACAGTCTCCACACAGACGTACACACACCTGCACGCCCTAAGTAGGTGCTGAGGGAGGGCAGTTCAAGCGGCATTTCCACCCTAAGCCTTCTGTGTCCTCTTCATTCCGACTTCTCGCAGCTTCCTCTTCTCATTGGCCTTCGCGCTCCGGCCTTCACTTCAGGTGCATCTGCAACTGACGTCCTTTCATCTCGCTCATCCCATACCTCTTCGTTTCTACGACCCCCCTCCCTTATCTTCTTTCTTTCTTTCTTTCTTTCTTTTCTCCACTCACTCATCCGCATACTCACTCTCTCGTACTCTTCATACTCTCTTACTTACTTACTTCCTTCCTTACTCACACTCTCTATCCCTCTTCTTCTCCTTACCCGAATTTTCCTCTCACGGGAAGAGGTAAAGGGGGAGGGGGGTGTTGCCACCGTTGACAAGATTACGAAGACTCACCTGCAAATAGAAAGAAAAAACATACGTAAGAAAATGAGGACGCAAGTATCAATGCATTGATCTAAGACTGAAATTTGAAAAAAAGAACTGAAGGCAAGAAATGGGAGAGATATAAAGAGAGGGAGAGGGAGAAGGAAAGGGAGAGGGAGAGTGGGAGGGAGGAGAGAGAGAGAGAGAGAGAGAGAGAGAGAGAGAGAGAGAGAGAGAGAGAGAGAGAGAGAGAGAGAGAGAGAGAGAAAAGAGAAGAGAGAGGAGAGAGAGAGAGAGAGAGAGAGAGAGAGAGAGAGAGAGAGAGAGAGAGAGAGAGAGGGGGGAGAGAGAGGAGAGAGAGAGAGAGAGAGAGAGAGAGAGAGAGAGAGAGGGGGGGGGGGGGGAGGGGAGAGAGAGAGAGAAAGAGAGAAAATGATTACCTGGCACGACACTCAAAAGGTAACCCGAAACGTTACTACCCCGATCGCTTGTCCTGTCACCGCATGCGATCAGCTGATATTTCAAACCTCGGTGGCGATAACTAACAGTGGAAACGAGACACGCGACGGGAAAGTAAAAAAAAAACGCAATTCGAAAATAAAAATGTAGAAAATGTCTACATAACATTCCATTGCAAGCACGGAGTTCATGAGGAGATGAATGAAACGGGGCAAGGTCCTCTTTCCCTGCTCATCTGCCTGCTTGTCTGTTTGCTTGCGTGCGTGCCTCCCCCATCATCTTCATCTGGATGCCCATTTGCCAATATGTATTTTCAAGAAAATAATTTCCTTGGCATACAGTTATATATTTACTTTAGTTGAAACAAATATCCCACCGTGCTGAAATCGGCATAGAAAATACAGTACCCAAAATTATCCTATTTAGACAATGACCCAAATTCGAAATCCCCCTTTTGCCTTCATATACGTATATGGGAACAATAGGTATTTGTGATAAACTATACAAATGTACAAAACAAACAAACAAACACACACACACACACACACGCGCGCGCGCGCGCGTGCTTTCACATCAAGTTTAAAACAAAAACAATAATAATACAGGACACAATACAACAAAATTTCCATTACCTTTCTTTGCATGATTAATCATTAAAAACAAATCTGAATTAAGAGATTATTGATCGACTTAAAAATTCTCTCTGACGCATAAGTAAGCTTACAATTCATTTCGCTAGCCAGGAAAAAACGACGCCAAAACGGGTGAAAACGCAAGAAAACTTAAAAAATGAAAAGAAACGTCACCAGCGCCGAGAATGATCCCATCAAGTATCTCCCATTAAGCCGCGTGGGATATGCCGGTCACACAACGAACAGCCTTGAGAGAGCAGGCCGAAGGTAGGCCTACCCTTGCCCTCAGTCAATATTTCATGAGCGAGGCTCCCTCCCACACCCCCGCACAAAAGATTCTACACACTACTCGCTGTACAGATAACATGACACTTCAATCAGCTGTCAGCGCCCGGCTCCCTTGGCCAAATATTGATGTCTACCTGTGGAGAAACTCTTGGCTCTCCTCCTCTTGTCCTCCTGCTCCTGTTTTCTCTTCTTCCTGTTCCTATTCCCCTCCCTCTCCCCCTCCCACTCCTCCCCCTTCCCCCTCATAATCATCCAAATCATCCCCTCCCCTCCCCTCCCCTTCCCCCATCCCCCGCCAACATCTACCACACTCATCCTCTCCTTAATTTGCCAGCACTTAACGTGACTTACATCGCGTGTGTTCGGGACTGTATAATGGACCCGGAATATGTAAATTAAGTCAATCAAATAATTCCATTGGATAATTGACCCTTGGTGATAGGCAAAGTGGATAAGCCTTACGGATTCAATATATTCAGTACAGAAGGAGGGGAAGGAAGAGGAGGAAGAGGGGGAAGAAGGAGAAGAGGGGGAAGCGGGGGAAGAGGGGGAGGAGGGAGCGGAGGGGGATGAAGCTAATGACGATGAGGAGAAAAAGGAGGAGGAGGGGGGGGGAGGAGAAGAGGGAGAGGGAGGGAGGGAGGGAGGGAGGGAGGGAGGGAGGGAGGGAGGGAGGGAGGGAAGGAAGAAGAATAAGAATATGGAGAGGAAAAAAATAGACGAAATACCTATCTCTTTAACCTAAATAGCGCTACTAAATGTCCCCTTTTTACAGCAAAGGGAACCTCGCTGATTTCATAACAAATCAATAAATCAAAAAACACACCGAATTCCCATTCAAGAAAAGCAACTCTCCCGCCTCTCCAAAGAAGAAAAATGCGATTCCCTCTTGAGCAAAACGGAAGGGAATCGGAGCCTCCAGGCTTGGCTGAATGGCTTGCCTCATTCTAAGTCTTATCTAAATTGTCTCATTCAACTCATCATCGTGAAATCCTCATAATCATGCAATCGCCTTCATCTTGATCTTCATCATTATTATTGCTACGATTGCTGATTCGCCATTATTCTGACAATGTGAACTTCAATCATCTATTATTGGAAGAGCAATGGGAAGAAGAGGATCTCGGACGGAGGAGGAGGAGGAGGAGGAGGAGGAGAGGCTGTGGAATGAGAGGGAGCAGGAGGAGGAGAAGCTTGAGAAGGAGGAAGAGGAGGAAGAGGAATAAAAGGAGGAAGAGGAAAAAAATGGAGGAGGAAGGTGAAGAGCTTATTACTCTTCAGCTACCTGTTCTTGGAAGAGGAGGTGGAGGTGCAGGGAAAAGAAGAGAGAAAAAAGAGAAAGAGGAGAAAGAGGAGGAGGAAGTGGAGGA
>NW_028234427.1:29042082-29049582 GCF_977035675.1 Penaeus japonicus | reverse complement strand
TTGAGCCACCTACGCCCCCCCTACCCCTCCCCGTGGTACCTAACCCCCCCCCCCACACACACACAAGCATCCAGATGGCCCCGTCACTCAGCTTACTACGGAGCCAAGCCAACTGGTGCCACGGCGCTCCAGGACGGTCCAGCCTGCCAGCCACAGGGCCCGCGCCGCCTGTCGCAGGTGCTTCCACCATCCTGTGAAACGCGATCCTACGCATCCTTCTCCTCAATGACGTCACATACAGCTGTTATGGGGAGGGATAGGGTGAGGGGCTGAGGGGGTGGGGGGAGAGGGTAGAATGTCGAGAGCCACCCGCGTCGAGGGAGGGGGCCAAAGGGCGGGACGAGACGCATAAAAAGGCCTATTAACCGCTTTATCAGGTCGAAGGAGGCATAAATTGGCGGCCGAGATAGGCCTATAACAATTCCGTCTCAAGTTTTACGCTCGTCATTTTTTTTTAACCATCATCATCATCGCCACATCAGCACGTTTAAGGTTATCCTCATTTTACCACAACCACGCTGTCACAATCATCATCATCACTTTGATTACCTTGATAGGCAACTTTACTTCCGGTATTATATTACAACCTTAAATTTTGTTATCGTATTGTTGTTTTTGCAGTGCCTTCATTATCCTCTTGCTTACTATCTTTTACGCAATTAGCCTCTGCTTGAATTATTATTACTCCTACCGCTAACGTTGTTACTACTACAACTTAAAATACAACAATTACTATTAATACAGCATAAAAAAACTGTTATTACTACTACAACTACTTAAAATACACTACTACTACTGCTGCTGCTGCTGCTGTTACAATTATAATAGCAACTAATAAAACCACTACCACCATCGACCAAACAATGATCGTTCTCCTCCGTGACATACCACTGCTCACCCCCACCCTCACACCTCCTGTCTTACCCCATCCCACCCATCCCCCACCCACCCCACCCCCAACACCCGAAAAAGTCCTTCCCACCGACAATGGAAAACAACGTCGCCATCGCCCAATTCACCGCCATTGTATGTGTGCATCGGCGTGCATTTATGGCATCCGGCGCCGCCCTTGTGGGGGGAGGGAGGGGGGAAACACCTCTCTTTTGCCACTCCCCCCCCCTTCCTTATCCCTTCTTCCCCGTTCCTTTCCTTATTACTTTGCCCCCTTCTTCCTCTTCGCTTCCTTCCTCTAATCTCTTGTCACTTTTTCCTCTTCTCGCCCCTTCCTCCTTTGACACCTTCCCCCTTCTCCGGTCATTCGTCATCTGTCACCTGTCACCACCCACCTCACCCATCCCTCCCCCAACCCAACCAATCCTGAGCTTCCCTCCCAACCCCACCCCTCTTTTCCCCCTACCCTCCCAACTCTCCCCCTTTCCCCCCACCCACCGCTACCCAGGGAACCGGAAGCCCTCGGTGGCACTACTACCTGCCTGTGTACCTGACCTTGGCTGCTGTGACGTCTGAGGGACACGCCGCGCATCCTACGAGGTCAGAGGAGGCTCAATCATGCGAGACAGAAACAGATATGGAGAGGGAAAGGGAAAGGGAAAGGGAAAGGGAGAGAGGGAGAGGGAGGGAAAGGGAGGAAGAGGGAGGGAGAGAGAGAGGGAAAGGGAAGGAGAGGGAGGAGGAGGGAGGGAAAGGGAGGAAGAGGGAGGGAGAGAGAGAATGGGCTCGCATATCAAGCCAACGATGACCCTCAAGACGTCTGGCGGGCTATGTAGAGACGTCATTTCTCTTAACAGGTGATACAGGTAGACGGATAGGTGTGGGAAGGGGTGGGGGTAGGCAAGGAGAGAGGGGGAGGAGAAAGATGAAGGTAGGGAATATAAGAGGGAGGGAGAGGGATAGAGGAGGGAGGAGAGAGGGATGGAGGAAGGGATAGGGAGGAGAGAGGGAGAAAGGAGAGGAGAAAGGAAGGAAAATAGAGGGTGAAAGAGAAGCTGATGGAGAGGGGTACAGATAAAAGTACAGAGTACATGGAAGGCAGAATACAAAATTACAATTACATCAGATGATAATTTCATTCAGACTTCAACCAGACCCCCCCCCCCCCCCCTAAAAAAATGGACTACACCCTCCCTTCCTGAAAAAAGCTCACCCACAAACAAATCCAGGCCCTTCCGATAAAGACGCATTCAACCCAGAGCAAAAAAGCGCCAGGTAAGCAGGGCCCCCTCCGCCTCCTATTAATTCCCGAGCGCCACCCGCCCACGACGCGACTCCACCCACGCGCCCCTTCGTCAGACCCGAGGGAGGCGGAAGTCTGAAGTCTCCACGATGGAGAATACGAACTGCGATTCCGACAAAGACTACGACTACGATAGACTAAAACTACGACCACGACTGCCACTACGACCAACAAATACGACTAAGGAGGTAAAGATTACGACTTCGATTACGACCAACGACTGTTACTACGATTAACGACTACAACTACGACGCCAACGACTTCGACCCAGACAGACGACGACTACTACAATCGCGCGGAGAATCTCACGTATTTCACAATCCGGCTTCGCTGTAGCGGAAGTAACTAAGAAACAAGGGGTCGCTAAAATCAATGAGGATATATGTAATAACATGTCTAAAATGAAGATTAACAAGAGATATTAAAAAGATAAGATAAAATGTAAAAAAAAAATGAGGATAAAATGTTAAAAAATGAGGTCAAATTGTAAAGAATTAGGATAAAATGTAAACAACAAGAAATATCGAGAATGAGAATAGTGTCTAAAAACTAAACAAGGATAAATGAGATGTATAAATTCTTAATTCTCTACGAGGCAGCGACACCAGCATAAACCACGGAGGCAGGCGCTCTAATGCAACTTTCACTTGAATCGTTATGTTTTTCACTTAAATTAATAGGCTTTTCCCAACTGGATAAACAGTTTCTTTTTACTTGGATAAACGCTTTTATTAATTTGGTATTAGTTTTTTTTCCAATCAAATTAATAGTTTATTCTTTCTACCTAAGATTAATATTTTTTTACTTGGATTAATAGGCTTTATCCACTTGGATTAATAGCCTTTTCCCCTTGGATTAATATTTTTTTTCACTTGGATTAATAGCCTTTTTCCCTTGGATTTTTTTTTCACTTGGATTAATAGACGTTTTCGCCTGGATTAACAGGATACTTTCACTTGGATTCATTTTAAAGCTCGGATTGATGTGTTATTTCACTGGGATTAACAGTCTATTTTCACTGGGATTAATAAGCCTTTCCTCGTGGATTTACAGGCGGCCTCCGACATCGACGGCGGCGTGTCTGGCAAGCCAATAAAGAATCGTAAACAAGAATCTACGAGACACAAACGCGCACAGATACGGAATTGGAAAGAATGAGACCTGTTTTTTGTGGGAGAGAGAGGAGGGTGAGGGAGAGCGAAAGAGAGTAGAGACAGGAGAGAGGAGAGAGAAGAAAGGAGGGGAGGAGAGGATGGGAGAGGGAAGGGGAGAGGAAGAATGAAAGCAAAGAGAGAAGAGAGGCAGAGATATATGAGGAAGAGGAAGAGGAAGAAGAAGAGGGAGAGGGAAAGTAAAATAGAGGAGAGGAGTAGAACCAGAACGCGAGAGGGCAACAGTTTGATCAAGAGCAAGACCGAAAGAGAGAGAGAGAGAGAGAGAGAGTGAGAGAGAGGGAGTAATAGAGAAAGAGAGAGCATTGAACAGACAAACAAACAGATAGACGGAACCACTCCGCCGATCCCCGCTCGATCGAGGGCAAATAAAGTCATCAACAGAGCCAATAAAAGTGCTATGAGCGCCGTCAGGAGGATGTGAAGGAATGCCGGCTATGTTGGGGAATAAACCTCGGACGGCAATGTAGCGTTATCCTGCCCTTGTTTACTTAATCTCGCTGCCACTAAATTGTCTTGCGGTTGGCTGGTGGTGGAGGCGGAAGTGGAGGTATAGACTGACATTAATGTGGAGATGGAAGTGGAGGAGGTTGAGATCAATGCGGAAGTGGAGGTGGAAGTTATAGTTTAGCTTGAAATCGATGTGGAAGTGAAGGTGGAAGTTGCAACAGTAAAGTAAACTAATGTGGAGTGGAAGTCGATGTTGGTGATGATACTTTTAGATCACAAATATCGCTTGTCATAATTAACCATAAAGCCGAGAAATTGTTGGGAAAAAGAAAAAAAGAAAAAAAAAGGAAGAGGAAAAAGGGAAGAATGAAGAAGATAGCGAAAGCGAAAGAGAAGGTAGAACGACGTAAGAGAATGAGGAGGAGAGGGAAGATATAAAAGGGGAGAGGGAGAGGGAGAGTGAAAGGGAAAGGGAGGAGAAGGAAGATGAGGAGATATAGAGTAGAGGGAGATACTAGAAAGGAAAGGAAGAAAAGAAGAAGAAATAGAGGAGGAGGAAGAGGGATTTCAGCGTAACCCCCTCCCCCCTCAGTCACAGTTAAGGGTAATGGGATTACGAAACCGACACGCCGATGCTCCTGGGCGGTGGAGCGGCGTGGTGCAGTCTTGCTCTTCCACTGTGACACGCGCATTGAAGAAGGGGGAGGGAGGGAGGGAGGGGATGGAGTGGGGGAGGAACAGGGGAGGTAGGAGGAAGACCAACAATCAATCACTCTCACTGCAGTTTTTCTTATCTCTCTCTCCGTCTCTCTCTCTCTCTCTCTCTCTCTCTCTCTCTCTCTCTCTCTCTCTCTCTCTCTCTCTCTCTTCCTCTACCTCTCTATCTTTCTCTACCTCTCTCTCTTTCTCTGCCTCTCTCTCTTTCTGTACCTCTCACTCTTTCTCTACCTCTCACTCTTTCTCTACCTCTCACTCTTTCTGTACCTCTCACTCTTTCTGTACCTCTCACTCTTTCTGTACCTCTCTCTCTTTCTGTACCTCTCTCTCTTTCTGTACCTCTCACTCTTTCTGTACCTCTCACTCTTTCTGTACCTCTCACTCTTTCTGTACCTCTCACTCTTTCTGTACCTCTCACTCTTTCTGTACCTCTCTCTCTTTCTCTACCTCTCTCTCTTTCTCTACCTCTCTCTCTTTCTCTACCTCTCTCTCTTTCTCTACCTCTCTCTCTTTCTCTACCTCTCTCTCTTTCTCTACCTCTCTCTCTTTCTCTACCTCTCTCTCTTTCTCTACCTCTCTCTCTTTCTCTACCTCTCACTCTTTCTCTACCTCTCTCTCTTTCTCTACCTCTCTCTCTCTTTCTCTGCCTCTCTCTCTTTCTCTACCTCTCTCTCTTTCTCTACCTCTCTCTCTTTCTCTACCTCTCACTCTTTCTCTACCTCTCTCTCTTTCTCTACCTCTCTCTCTTTCTCTACCTCTCTCTCTTTCTCTACCTCTCTCTCTTTCTCTACCTCTCACTCTTTCTCTCCTCTCTCTTTCTCTACCTCTCTCTCTTTCTCTACCTCTCTCTCTTTCTCTACCTCTCACTCTTTCTCTACCTCTCTCTCTTTCTCTACCTCTCTCTCTTTCTCTACCTCTCACTCTTTCTCTACCTCTCACTCTTTCTCTACCTCTCACTCTTTCTCTACCTCTCTCTCTTTCTCTACCTCTCTCTCTTTCTCTACCTCTCTCTCTTTCTCTACCTTTCTATCTCTTCCTCTCTCTCAAATTCTTTTTTCCAGGAACATATGTATGTTTTATTAACATATATGTGCACCACATATTTCAAGTATGTAATCATGTGACCTCAGGAGAGGACTTAGCATGCTGAGGGTGATAATCCATACTGTTATATCGTTCTCCTGATATGTAAACATTTAACTGTGTATGCTTGTGATTGACCCGTCTTTTGTTCTGTATATATTTCAACATGTTGACATAGCTGTAAGGTTTTGTACAATATATGTCAGCCCAAAGAGGGACTAAGATTGGGGTGAGGATACCTATGTTACCTCATCCTTTTGAGATGTACGGAATCACTTGTCTCAATAAACTCGTCAAAGTCAAAAAGTCTCTCACCTCTCCCTCTCCTTGTACAACCAAACCAGCACACTCCCTGTGTAAGAGCAACCAGGAGCCAGCACGGGCACTCTACCCGAAATACCACACTGTTGATAATGTCGCAAACTCACCGGAAACTAAGCGCTGCAACTCCGCCGACATCAGCGCATCCGAAAATTAATTTCGGAAATGAAGCTCTGACGCAAATAAGAGCAACTTGTAACCTGGGTCACGAATCCTGCTCGTGCAAGCTTGCAACGGTAATTCAACAATGAGAGCACGGAACGCTGCCACGGTGAACAACAACAACAAACAACAAAAAGTTTTCGTTTTCATAATTCCGCAACGACTAATGTTTGAAAACTCAATTACCTGAACCTCGCTCCTTTTATTAATGGATATCAATTCTTCCAAAAGCTACTTTATTTATTAATAAGAGCAGTAAAAACTAATAAATGACATTAAAAAAAAGAAAAAAAAAAGAAAAAAAAATCTAAGGATGACGTACACTTATTTATTTTTTACATATTCACTTAGATGACGAGAAATGGGCGGCATTAGTGCAATTAACGAGGCAATTTGGGTGAGTGCGATCGGCCCTATTAACTGTATCACGCTGCAATTTGCAACAGCCAATCGCGCGAAATATCTCTGGTAATTGAGTCAATAACTAGTCTGTAAATGTGACTTGTGCAAATATAACAATCAGCATTATCATGACTGGCTTATTTTTACACCAGGAACGAAAAAAAAAGAATCAATTCCCAGCGAGAGGTCCATAAATTCGATAATATCAACCGTAAAAAATCAAACCTTTTCCCTTATTTGGTCGAAACAAATATCACTTGGACGAAAGCATCTCAAACTGTACAAGAAACTCCAATTACCGAAAAGGCCATCCATGATAATTGCCCATCCTATTTACGTTACACCCTTCATTTCCACACAGCGTTACGCACGTTTTCACGCCCCCACACCCACCCTACCGCCACCACGCCCTCCCCTCCCCCTCCCCATACCACCAATACTAATCATACTTCGAATATAAACATAACCGAATCACCTCCATCCCAATCCACTTTTTTCCCACCAATCAACTTTATGAGTCACATTCTCTTGCATCATAGACTATCTTTTTTCTCTTTATCTGTAATGGTACGGTACAGTTCTCTCGCCTCGCCTTGTCACTCTGTACCGGAAGGCGCCCGATTCCGAGAACAGCGGCTTGAAATCGGGCGCGAGGGATCACTGTGGCATGTCGACCAGATTCCCACAAGGCCCTTTTGTCTTCCCTTCTGCCCGCGCGTCCGTTCACTGGTCTGTCTATCGCTCCTTATCTGCTGCTCACTAATCTATCTGCCTTGTCTATCTGCCTTGTCATGTTTATCAGAGTCCGTCTGTCCCACGATATATGGTAATACTTCCTGTTGACAAGTTTGAGAATGACACACACGTGAGAGAGAGAGAGAGAGAGAGAGAGAGAGAGAGAGAGAGAGAGAGAGAGAGAGAATGAAAGAGAGCGAGAGAGCGAACGGGTAAGTGTGAATGAATGTGCGTGATTATGACTATGCGTGTGAACGAATGTGC
>NW_028234427.1:29032082-29037082 GCF_977035675.1 Penaeus japonicus | reverse complement strand
GAGATTTTTTCAAAATCCTCACTTGTATCTACACCCTTCCTTACCCTTTCCACCAACGCAACACCACAAAGTTAAAAGAAACGACAATAACAATAACAACAACAACAACAACAACAACAACAACCCCCCTCCCCCCACCTCATTTCGCCGGTGTCTCCCGCGTAAGGATATCTGAACGAGATCAGGGAGTTGGAGCCCGTACAAGGCTATATATTGGGTTACACACAGGTAGAGCCACCCCGGTACGGGAGCTTGGCGGGGGGGGGGGGGGCGACGTCCTCGGTAGCTACTGTTCGTGCGTCATGCTCTAAAAAGGGAGGGGGGGATGAGTGGAAAAGGGGGAGGGGGCTGGAGGACGAGAGGAGGGGAAGGGGATGAAAGAAGTGGAGGGGGCTCAGAATGAGGAGGGGCTGGAAGAGGTGGAGAGGGCACAGGATGGGGAGGGGAAGGGGCTGGAAGTGGAAAGGGCTCAGGAGGAGGAGAGGAAGGAGCTGGAAGAGGTGGACAGGGCACAGGATGGGGAGGCTGTAAGAGGTTGGATAGAGTATGAATGGAAGAGAGGACTACGGATGACAAGAAAGTGAGAGCACGAATGAGCTGGAGGACACTAGAAGTGGAGACAAGAGAATGAATGATAAGAGGGGATGGTAATGGGGACATGGGGACTAGGGATAAAAATAAGGGAGTGAAAATGATAGGATAAGATGGCGGAGGTACCTGAAGGACAAGAAGAAAAGAGTGGAGGCGGAGGTACCTGGAGGACAAGAAGAAAAGAGTGGAGGCGGAGGTACCTGGAGGACAAGAGGAAAAGAATGGAGGCGGTGGTGGCCATGTAAAGAGGGGAGACTGAGACAGGGGGTACGAGAGAGCGTAGGAATGACCTAGGATGAGTAACTAAGTTAATAATGACGTCACTAGTCTTACCCGCGTCATCGAGTACCAGCTCTGGCTGTTCTCGAGGCAGAACACTCACCTGGAAAGAGAGAGAAAAAACGTTAGCACAAAACGGGCGGTTGCATGCATGACACTGTTAACAAATTTCTATGAATTACTTGCAAGACGGTAGAATAAATAATTAAAAAGTGAAACGAGGGAGGGAGGGAGAGAGTATATGATGAATGTAGCTGTGTGAATATGTACATGTAAGTGAATCAGCGTGAGCACTTGTATTCACGCGTGTAAATGCATGAATGTGTTTGCAAGTGCACGTATATGATAAAACTAGCAACCAAAAGATGAATGCCGGTGTGGGAAAGCGTAAAGGGGGAAAAAAATAAATCGGCCAAAAACATCGAGGAAATGTCTGAGGAGGGAGTAATAAGGTCCGCCTAACGACCCCCTCCACCCTTCCCCTCCCCCCCTCGCCTGGCTCCCGCCCGAGATCGTTAGCAAAGCCTATCAAAAATAACTTCCACGCCATGAAGCCCTCATAATCCCAGGCCTATTTGGAACCCTTCCAGAAGAGCCATCAAGCCACGGAGACTGAAAGGCGTGTGGATTAAAGGGGAAAAAAATCTCCGCAAAAGCGCGGTCTTCGAGGAACGGGAAAACGCTCCGACATCGGCGCGGGTCAAAGGTCATCGCTCGAGGAATACGTGGGTCACGTGTAATTAATCTCGGTCAAACACCAACACAATATAATCTGATTAAAGCGTGCTGGATTTATGTCCCTTCGACCGCTGCCATGACGAGGCACAACGCACGGGGCAGGGGATCACCCCCCTCCCTCTCTCTATCTGCCCTATGCCTCTCTTCCTCTCTTCTTCACCTCTCTCTCTCTCTCTCTCTCTCTCTCTCTCTCTCTCTCTCTCTCTCTCTCTCTCTCTCTCTCTCTCTCTCTCTCTCTTTATCTATCTATCTCCCTCTCTCCCTTTCTCTATCTCCCTCTCTCCCTTTCTCGATCTCCCTCTCTCCCTTTCTTTATCTCCCTCTCTCCCTTTCTCTATCACTCTCTCTCTTTCCCTCTTTCCCCTCCTTTCCTCCCTTTCTCCATCGTGATTCCCCACAGAACGCAATGCCTTCCGTGCGCTTCGTCTAATGAGGGAAAGGAGACAGTCACAAGGATAGTGTGTCAAAATACAAACTCTTAACACACTGGGAGAAAAGTTATACGCCTCGTTAATGTTCTCGAATGGATGAACGAAAAAAAAGGAAAAGTAAACGTATAAAAAAGTCCCTATAAAGGGTCAGAAATGAAGAGAGAGAGAAAAAAAATAAGGGTGAGTATAAGGTTTATGATATTCCCAAATTTACCCTAAAACACTATCCCAGCGAGGGGCATTCATTGCGTCACACAAACACGCCCTCCTCTCCCCCCCCCTTCCCTGCCTCAGTTAACGTTAAGGAATGCCAAGGATGCCGACGTGACAGGAGCGATGTATGACGATGTTAAAGGCGTCACAGAAACCAATCCTACAACGCCGTGCGGTTGGCTACACGCGGACGTCGACAGAGAGAGAGAAAAATGGGGGAAAGTGCGAGCCATTTTTCAAAGCCACCGTCGCCTAATTCGAGCAAGCTTTGTGAATGCTTCCGACACGCCGAAGGAATACAGGTGGATAGAGTCCGTTCGAGTGAAACCCGAGACGGGTAATCCTTGCGCGGGCCGGGGAGGCAGGTTCCTAGGGCGGCTCGGAGGCCAATCGCCCCCTCCCCCCCGCCTCTCCCACCTCTTCAGCCCTCCACCACTGCCGCCCACCCGATCCTCTGCACCACATGGGTGAGCAGGACCTCTCCTTCGCCTCCTACGTGACCTGGCCCCTTCCCCGCGTTCTCGGTGCCAAGCTAAGGAAGGACCCTCTCCAACCCCCTCCGAATAGCATTCTGGAATCCCCCGCACCTCGGAGCCAGTCTGGCATCACACCTGGGATCTATTTGAAAATCCCATCCTAACAACAGGCTGAGGCCCCCTTCGGCGTCTTCTAGGCCGACTGCTCGCTCTCCTACGCCTCGACGCCAAGCTCGCACCAAAGACGGGTATATCTACACATACAGCTGTTTAGGGACTCCAAGCCGCTCCCTTTCCTTCACGTGGATTCGCTGGACTACAACCCTACCGTGATAGCGATGGCCTCAAACACCAGCGCGAGATAACGGCTCTTTTATTGCGTTCATTTAGGAGGGTGGAAAGTACACTGCGCAAACAAGTAGCGGCTCATTTACATCCAGATGAATAAATATACTTTCTAATAAAAAAAACGCGCGTCAAAACGCCTATAAAATAATCACGAGCTTTCATTACTTTAACACGTGACTTCTATACACTGCGAGACTAGGTTTAAAAAAAAAGTAAAAAAGTCTAATTCAAACTCTAAAGCTTTTTGATTTATCAAGATGCTCCTCCTCCCAAAAGACAGACGCCCATTTGTGAACTGCACAGGGCCAATACAAGGGACCTCACACACACTAACACACTTACTCACAAACAAACACAAAATCTCGTTCGAATGAAAATAAAAAGTTTGAAAAAAATGCTAGAGAAAAATGGAAGCAACAAGAGCTAATGACACACGAGTAAAGGTCGGAACCTTCGTGAATGGAGCCCTTGTGAACCGTTGTTGCGAGTGTGGCCACAACCCCCCCCTCCCCCCTCATCCTAAAGATCCCGGGGCATGTTTCTTTCTCTCTGTATGTGTAATTGCTTATGTGCGTCGTTCCTCCTCTGTGCAATGCCTGATCTGGTTTCTCTGCTGGACACACGAGGACTGCTTGTTCCATTTCGTTGACTTGGCTGTGTCCTCCGCTATATAAATGTTCACAGCATATCAGAACGATTAAAAAAGGAAAAAGGATAGAAAAAAAAAATAGGCAGCAAAAAACGACTCATAACAAGCTAGCATAATACGAAGATCTCAAGGACCACCACCGAAATGAACAACAAACAGGCCAGACTGATGAACAAACGCCAGCTGAACGCTACATGAACAAGGCCCTGAACATCTGAACACGACTTTTATAGGCGGCAGCATCGGCGGCCCAAACAAAACACCAAGCAGGATGTAGGCCATGGCGCGTAGGATAAGATGACGAGATTACACCCGCCGCCGCCGCCGCCGCCGCCGCCGCCGACCCAAGGAAGAAAAGGGCCTGCCAACCTCTGCAACACTAAGCATTCTGCAGAAACCCGAGCCGCCAAAGAGTGACATCAGCATTCGCCTTTGCGTCTCCAGCCACATACAGACACTTAGACACCGGCACGGTTGCACACATACACTCGCCAAACTTACACGTACACTCAGATAGACACACACGCGGCCTCACACAGACACTCGCACATTTTTACGCAGACACTCAAGACACATACACACAGACACTCGTGAAGCCACACGCAATCAATCAGGCAGACACATTCGCACATTAACCAACATTCACAAAGACAGAGTGGCCTCCGGACATAGAATTAACCGATCTCCCGGATTCACACCTCTTTATAATACAAACACTGAGGTGTAAGAAAAGCCATACGATAATACTACTACCACAAAGACAGACATTCGCACAGCCTCACACAGACACTCGCACTCTCCCTTGCAGCGGCGGCAGACGAGGATTTTCTCACGGGCGTCGCCGTCGCCGGGCCCGTTCCTCGGCGCTGCCACGGGCCCGCATGCAAGACGAGGCCCAATCAACTGCGCCTCCAAGGGGGCTGGGCAATGGGCATGGGTCCGGGGGGGGGGGGGTATGTCTGCTTGGCTAAGTGCTTGCGGTTGGCCATGTCTAGTCCCCTATCGTTTCTCTGTTTCTACTATGCTGAGTATCTCCCTGCTTGCTGATTCTTACGGCTATCGCTCAGTCCTTCTCTTAATTCTCCATTGCTGTTAATTCCTAGCCTTAGTCTCACATCCATCCTCGCCCCCCCCCCCCCGTCCCTCGTCTTCCGCTATTTTTCCTTCTACTATTCGTCTTCTCAAGAGGGATTCAGTTTATCCTTCTGGGAACGCACAGATACTTTCAGAAATCTTCAATAATGCTTAAATATGACGATACTTGAACCATTGTTA
>NW_028234427.1:28982082-29022082 GCF_977035675.1 Penaeus japonicus | reverse complement strand
ATGTATGTATGTATGTATATATATATATATATATATATATATAAATATATATATATATATATATATAAATATATATACATATATATGCATATATATATGTATATATATGTGTGTACGCGCACTCGCGTACACACACACAAAGATATGTATGCCTACCATCCTTGGCGACGGGTTCCCTTTCATCTCGGCACATATGTATCCTTCCATCGGTCAAGATACGCCTCGTCACGTCAGCCCGCCATTCGCCCTGTATCTAAACACACATTACTCTTCGCACTCCCCCGCCGCCTCCTGCCGCTCGCTATTCAACTGCACTTGTCATTTCTCAACGGGCGTCGCCAACCTTCCTCTCTTTCTCCTTCGCCAGCCTGATTGGGACCAGTCTTTCGTATCTGCTTGGTACCCGGCGATACGAGGCGGAGGTCAAGGCGAAAAAAACGTGATGCACGTAGAAGCGAGGTCGTTGGTGGTCGTGCGCGTGGGAGGAGGCGAATAGGGGGATAAGAGAGGGGAGGGGGGGAGAGGGGGAGTCGGGCTGCGTGACGACCACGTGTAGTGCGGTATCATGTTTACACTCATCAGCTGAGACCACGCCATGACTGTCGTTTCTACATCATCCTTAAATAGTCGTGCTAAAACGCATTCCGAGGCACCGCGTGGGATTCCCTTATGCAGAGGACACTAGAGAAGAAATAAAAGCGAAGAGGAGCGAAGGAATACGGATCCCGAGCAACAATGCAAAGACAAGGCGACAATGTTCCTTAGCTGTGCGACCCCGGATGCGAGGGTCAAAGGCGGTGCAGGGTTCGTGGAGTTGCAAGCAGCAGCGAGGGAGGGAGGGCAGTCGGGCGAGTGAGCAAAGCCTTCCATTCCATGTCCCGCGGGATGTAGAAGTCATGCAAGCACGCGGACAAGCGAACGGCGAGACGCAACTCATTACCATGCAGGTGTACGTCATCCGGTGGCCGATGCAGTCATCAGCCTGCGCGGCTCTTGGCGTGATGGTCCGACGCGTACAGCCGCCGACTCAAGTCCCACCACAACCACTCCAGAAACTTGTGTGGAATCGCTCTATCTGAGCAACCAAATAGATTTTTTCTGCTGGTCTAGTCATGGAGCAGGACTGTGTTCGTGACTACACAGAGGTGTCAGCAGAGAAAAAGTGCAAGAGTTGTCCTTTGACAGTGGCCCAACTCGTGCAGTGTTGGGCTCTCAAGGTCACACGCCTGTGTAAGGCCAGTCCCCTCCTCCTCTGCCTTCTTATGTGCCTCTCCCCCGCCGCCTGCACGAAAGATACTCTGTCCTATGGACACAAAACCTTACAGATCTCTGAAACTCAAGTTTGTGACACTGCAATTGATGTCACGCTATTTTCATAAAAAACGTTAGGAAACGCTCGGATATAATGCACTTCTACAGATACAAGACAAGTCCAAATCATCTTTGGCCAAGAAAGCTTATTCCAAATTGTACAAAAAAAACATCGATTTTGAATCGAATTGAAATAGCTCGCGATACCCACAAGCACCCGCAGAATGAAACTGAAAGCGACCAGGCCTGCAAACCTCCTTGGCTCTGCCAGCCGTGTGTCAAAGACTGCGCTTGGGAGATGCGTCACGTGGGAGGCTCAGAGACGTGCAAGGGTTGGCTTAGTTATACTCAGGTGGGGGGAAAGCACTTGGCAATACACACTGATGTATGATTTAGCTACACTTGATACATACTATCAATCGCGAATAAGTCCAGGTTGAATAAATACCTTAAAGCTTATCATCTTTAAAATGCTTCACAGGATTAATTGCGCAAACGCCACTGTCATCGTCCGAGTTCGTGGGTCAAGCAACGAAGAGAGCGTAGCAACAATGCAAAGATATCTCCGGAAGTGTTGCTTTCATATGCACCTCGCGTTCTTAACGAGACATGGAAGAGAAACTGTGTATATGTATGTATGTATGTATGTATGTCTGTATGTGTGTGTGTGTGTGTGTGTGTGTGTGTGTGTGTGTGTGTGTGTGTGTGTGTGTGAGAGAGAGAGAGAGAGAGAGAGAGAGAGAGAGAGAGAGAGAAGAGGAGGAGAGAGAGAGAAAGAGAAAGAGAGAGAGAGAAAGAGAGAGAGAGAGAGAGAGAGAGAGAGAGAGAGAGAGAGAGAGAGAGAGAGAGAGAGAGAGAGAGAGAGAGAGTGTGTGTGTGTGTGTGTGTGTGTGTGTGTGTGTGTGTGTGTGTGTGTGTGTGTGTGTGTATGTGTGTGTATGTGAGTGTATGTGAGTGAGTGAGTGTGTGTCTTTGTTTGAGAGAGTCAGTGAATGAGAGAGATAGATAGATAGATAGATAGAGAGAGAGAGAGAATGAGAGAGAGAGAGAATGAGAGAGAGAGAGAGAGAGAGAAAGAGAGAGAGAGAGAGAGAGAGAGAGAGAGAGAGAGAGAGAGAGAGAGAGAGAGAGAGAGAGAGAGAGAGAGAGGGGGGGGAGGGGTTGCAATGCAACTAACATGCTATACCACAACGACATTGCGTCGTTCCCAATCCATTATTTACTAGCCTCGACCACGACAGGTCGTTGAATTAGGATGTACTTAATGCCGTTGTCATAATCAGCAATACCCTCTTGTATCAAACTAGTTTTTATCCTCCAACGTTGCATGATAATTGTAATGAAATATAACAACTTTGCAACCATAACTATGCCATTCAAAAGATATTATATATTAAACACATGTAAACGTTTGTGTGTATGTATTAGCAATTGTGTTTATATGTCTATATATATGTATATATTTATAAACATGCACAAGTGTGTGCATGAACGTTACTCAATGCAAACAAAAACATACAACCTTCATTAATTACAGCATATTTCACAAGAGTCACGCACACAAGATTACATTGCACTGACACATCCACTTAACGAAACGCTAAATACAAAATCTCAAAACATGATGATGTCAACCATCCCAGTGTAACACGAAACCAAACCTCCTTTAGCCATCAACACTGTTTACGAAGTATTTATATTTCATCGACTTTCTCTAATTAAATGCGGTCAACATATTAGTTAATGACATATTTGACTTGAAGTATTGATCAGAGACAAATTTAGTACAACTCCATTTCGATTTTCTGACACTTTAACGAGAGCAGCAATGAAAGTGAAGTTTACACCACGTTAAAAAAAAGTTCCACACACTTGTCTTCTGACTTGGTCGTACTTTTCCTCGATTTGGCGAAACTCTGGACTCGTGAGGGGTAAAACTTCCGACGTCTGGCACAAACCACGACTGCCAAAAGGACATGACACTGACCCTGCATCAGAAAGAGTTTTACAGCAACAAATAAAGTTCTTGAAGGGCTGTCTCGCCGCGGCCGAAACGGAGGGAGAACTTCGGTGTCGCGGCGAGCTTCACAACTTTTCAAAAACATTCGGGCATTTCGTTAGGTTTCGCGGTTTCCCTGGACTTGTGGGTGCGCCTCTAGCCGCTCGTGTCATAGCGAGAGTACTTCGGGATCACTTACCGGAGGAGATGAGGCGTGGAGGACGAGGGTCTCTTACGAAAATCCTTCAGCGAAGAGAATACACAACCTCACGCTGCGAATGCAAGCTCTCGACTGACCGATCAGCGCACCAGCGAGTATAAGCGCGTTGGTCGCTCTATAAGGAAAATGAAACAAAACATAAGAGCATCGCCAATGGTGAAGCTTTAGATTCGAATGGCGAGTTGAACACCTTAAGTTATTCCTCTTTGGATACCAGCACCTCCATTGAGACGAAACTTCGGATCTTTATTTCCCCAAATGTAAATACAGAATCTATCCTGTCAACATGTCAAGGGAGGAGTGAATTGACCGACCGAAGGATACAGGCGAAGGGAGAGGGTAAATATTAATATCCCATCCAGCAAATTGTCCATCGGTGTCCGGGCAGAAGTAGCGAGATTCGAGATCAAGAGTGCGTCTGCGCCCGCGTCCAGAAGTGCAGAAGAGTCCTGCGAGGAAGGCGTGAGTGCGGCCACAGCAGCTCCTTCTCGCCCGTGTCTCGCTCTCCATATCTTGGCAGCTCGGCCTTGTCGGGTCTTGACAGGTAAAGATTCTCCTTCACAAGGATTTTGCGTTTATTGCAGTGACGAGTTATGTAAAAACAGGTGAAGAGGTTGTCACTAGGCTACCGGTATCGGAGTTGTATTTTTACCTGGTTAGCAGTGACAGTGTGACCAATTTAGATTAACCTGTCATGAGCGGGGTTAACATGCTGATTACTCATAATTGAGGAATGATACAGTCAGAAGTGAATTTGATATGATAGAAGAGGAAGTGCAGTGTATTCGCCATGAGGTAGAAGTCCTTTATATAACTGGAGTTTGTGTAGAAGGACCAATTTAGACTCAGCTGTAAGAAGAGATTAAATGTTGCTTACTCTTAAAATTGATTAATGAATGGGTTGTGGTAGAATGGTTCCTTATTTTGATGAGGTTATCACTGACTATATGGCTGACTGGCAGTCACATGACCATTGTTGTTTTCTTCTAATGAGAGAAGGATTCTTGTATTGCAAGGGGAAAAATAAATCAATAAATTTGTAAGATAGCCAAATAGTAAAATTGAGTGTGCATGGTCAAAAGTACATGGAATGGATAGATTGATGAATGCTAAGACAGTTTCATTTATGAATTATCTATTACAAATTATAGATATGAAGTTAATTAAAACTATAAAAATAACCAGATGATAATGGTTTTAAGCAATCACAACATCCTCTGCTTTGCATACATGCAAAAAGCCAAGAGACATCTACCACATATATTCCAGCAAGATAGAGCTTAGACAGATACCTTATTTTAAGGTCGCTTGCCAGGTAGGTCAACAATTTCAATCTAAGATCAACAATTTCTCTAATCATTGAGAAAATTTCAATAGTGGCATGTGGATTCTACATTTCAAATTCCTGAAGCAATTAAACCACTAATCGTTATTTTTTTTTTAATGTAACAATACCTATGATTTGTTGTTAATATTTAATCCAATGCTCCCGGGTTTTTATTGTGGTGCGCTAGCTGTTGCTGCATGATTGATATCATGATTTTTTTTCACCACTGTCTTTGATTCTGGACACACAGATTACTGTTTTTCAATAAAAGCACAAAAAAGGTTTAGGCTGATTTTGGAAGGCTTTAACTTAACCCTATGATGACTGTGTGTCACACCCGTGTGACACGGTTAAATGCCCGATGACGGGGCGACACACCAGTGTGACGTTCCCGATGCAATATTGCATAGGCCCGGTGTAGGGGGTTTCTACTTATCGCCGGGCCTGTCGGGATTGGGCTAAGAACTAGTGCCATCAGAGCTATAAAAGTTATATATATAAGTTATATATAATGCATAGAGCAGAGAACAGTTAGTGATGTACATAGCCTTGCTATAGAGGGAAATTATGGGATGGTACCATGAACAAGAAAAAGAAAGTTAAAGAAGCAAAAGTAAATTAGCAGTTGACAATTTGGAAATGTTCGTATTTGTTTTTACCAGAAGGTACGAGCTGTCAGATGCATATTATTTTACATCAACAATCCTCCCTACATGGAGTGCTTGAGAGGATTATGTAATTCAGAACTTAAGGGGAGGTATAGTTACTCCAGTGTTTTTTGTTTTTATTTTTAGTATTTCAGAAGCATTTTCTTAGCATTTTGAAAGAAAATATATTAACATTGTGGCTTAAACTATTGTCATATTTCTAAATATAGAGTATTCATCTGGTGTGGGGGTGCAATTGTCATTGTGTGTAAAGTGCCTTCTGGAATTGGAGACTGGTTTTGCCGCGGCATGAATAAATGCCATTTGACATCAACAGGTTCAGTAATTTGTAAGGGTCCATGTTTTCTATCACTAACAGTGCATGTAGCAGTGCCAGTGACTTTCCTGATATTCAATACATATTTTTAGAAATATTCAAATGTAAATTCTTACAATTTGTCAGACGATATAACTAATGATACAAATGTGCTTCATAAGAATTATAATATAAGAAGATATGATATCAATTCTATAAGAAACTGAAGGAGACTCAGTTAAGAATCAGATAAGGATAAGCTAGAGTTGTGGAACTGATGCTTTGCCAGGCTTATATGCACTGAGGTGAGCTCGCCTGTGTCAGTGCATGCTTACTTTTGAGAGAGTGAGCCAATGAGTGTTGACTTGGTCTGAGCTTGGTCATTACCCACCATGATGCCCAGCCACAACAATGACCGCCAGGTGACAGTTGAAATTCTCGATCCTGAACAGGGCTCAATCTGCCGACCACGGGGATGTGATACTGTACCAATCAGACAGCTATTGGGATATTGGGCAGTGTATATATATGACAAGATTACAAAAAAATAATAGATTATTGGTCATTAAAGCATGTTATTATTATTATTATAATAAATGTTTATTTTTTGTTTTTTGTTTTTACAGATCGCTTTATATGTTTATGATATACAAAATATCTTTTCTTCAATATTTCAGTCACGAAAACAAGATGTTGCGCTCTTTGTACGCCTACAAGGGAACTCACGCACGCACACTTGGATTCCAAGTGGGCGACAAGTTCATGGAGATTGGTCCTTCAAGAGACCCCAATTGGCTGCATGTGATAAATGAACGAGGTGCTGTTGGTTACGTACCCAAGAATTATATATCTGCGGATGAGGTAAAAGATGGAAAGGCTGTTTTCTATATATAAATGTGTGTATATATATATATATATTTTTTTTTTTATTATTATTTACTTTTTTTGAGAGAGAGAGAGAGAGAGAGAGAGAGAGAGAGAGAGAGAGAGAGAGAGAGAGAGAGAGAGAGAGAGAGAGAGAGAGAGAGAGAGAGAGAGAGAGAGAGAGAGAGAGAGAGAGAGAGAGAGAGAGAGAGAGAGAGAGAGAGAGAGAGAGAGAGAGAGAGAGAGAGAGAGAGAGAGAGAGAGAGAGAGCTCTTGATTGAGTTATATACTTTATATAATCAATGGGGTTTGGAGCATTTTTAGTAAATTTGTTGAATCAGGTGAGTAGAACAATACCTCTTTTTCTTTTTTCTTTTTTTCTTTTTTCTTTTAGAATTTAGATTATATTTTTAAAATATGCTTATAGTAATAACACAGTATTTAGTTGCCCTTGCTAGCTATATTATTTGTAGCTTTTGGGATAAGTTTGTCTTCTTTTCGTTCTTTTGTGGTTCTTGCATTTTGTGTAGGCTTTTATGAATTATTAGCTGAAGAAATACTTTGGCATTTATATTCTGACTGTGATCTCTTTATTTCTGTAAAGAAAAATTGCTTGCTTATTTATTTATTTTATCTTTTCAGTTTCCAGGTCTGAATAACTTGTAGTCATATGCTTGGTTCTAACATTCTGGGTATGGCTTCATCAGAAAAATTATTTTTTAACTCGCATTTATGGGTTTACATTTTGTGTCTTTTTCCGTTTAACTCATTTTTTTTCTTTCTTTTCTTTACCGTCATCCTGTATTCTCTCAACTCCCGTCCCAAGCAGGCCCTTGCAGCAGGGCAACCATGCCCCCAAGAAGGCTCTGCAGAGGATCCGGAGGTAATAAGGGATGAGAAAATGTAGTTTATCATGATGCTTTTTTTCTGAATATGTACTGTTATTGGTGCTTGAATACCTTTGGTAACTTTTAGTTAATATTTCATTGGTTACATCTTATTTAGAATGTTTATGATGTGACAGATGATTATGGTAATTTGATAACAATGATACACATGTGATTGTTGTGTTATTGATTATGCCTTGCATTCAGAAATAATGCATACCTTTTTTTCAATATTAAATACATAATGCATGTAAGAAACTCCTGATGCAAATTATAAATATGTTTGTTGTGATATTCAACATCCAAAAGAATTATACAAAAGGTATATATTCTCAAATGCCATTTTATCAAGTGATAAGCATATTTCTTGCCACTTATGAATCCATTATTAGTATCTAATATTTTTAAGGTTATTGGTAATTTTAAAGCATGCTGAAAAAAACTTGAATACTAACATTAACATCATTCACATTCTATAAATGTTCACTAAGTAAAAGACAAGACTACCATAATATTTTTGGTAAAGTTTTATTTAAAGCTACTTCACCTTCATCATTTATTTCAATTATTAATTCTATCATATTCCTGTGGCATGACTGATACCTTAACATTCACTTGCATTTTTTTTTTTTTTTTTTAACTTTGCCATAATATTGCTTGCAAACTTTTTACTCTTTCATTTTTATTTTTAAAGGTAAGAAAATATTTTTTTCTCATAAACACTATAAGATGGAAGACAATTAGATGATTCTTATTGCTATTATTTATTTTCAGGCTCCACCCATTGACATACTAGAGTTCATTGATGGATGCATTGAAGCTATACATTTAAATGCAAGTGAACGAGGAGGCAACTACACGCGCGGGGAGCACGATGCCCTCCTTAAGCTTGTGGAATTGCGGCAGGATTGGTACAGCAAGTGTCCTCCATCCTCGCATCCCACTAAACGTCCTGCCCCTCCACCACCACAAGTGAGTGCATCTCATTGACAGGAGAAGTTCAAAAGGAATATACACTTTCAAAATTTCTGTAAGCCAGAACTGTTTAAGGTATCAGCACTTATGACTAACAGTTGAAGAGACTGTCTTCAAGTTGCATACAGAAACCGTAATCATAAATCTGTGTTTTTCAAATTCTTGATTGGCACACATTAACATGTCTTCTTCAACAGAATTATGCCATGTGACTGTTAGTGGCAATAATGATCATTTACAAGAGGGTATGCATACTAGATTTAGTCATACTTAGAGAATGATTGTAATATTTTCAAGCATTGTCCCTTTTTTGTGTGGACTGAATTAGAATTGATGAAAGGGATTATTTAGTGCGATTATAAGTCCTTTAGGTGTTAAAGATATTCTTTGCTGAACCATGCAGCATGAGTGTTCATTTCTTATATAGTTTTGGCTTTATAAAGTTTGGAACTGTATGTTATGCAATACTCCTGTTTGTTTTTTTTTTGTTTTTTTTATTAATTTATTTATATATTTATTAGCTTTGTGAACATTAAAGACTGTTTCTATAATATAGTTGTTTGTTAAGATATGGAAGTGTTATACAATGCTAAAGATCCTCTACTAGCACTGTGCATAGTAGGCCTTTTTTATCTAAAAGAAATTTGAAAAACAATTGCAGCGCACAACATCACAGCTCAGTGTGGATAGTGTTGGCAGCCTACCATCCCCTTGTCTCCCGGGAACTCCGCGCAGCCCTTCAATATCGGCAAGTGGATCATCAGTTAGCCTCGGGCCCCCACCCAAGGAAGCAACACCAACAGAATCTACTGTTGAAACCACAACCAGCTTCATGGCACGAGGAGAATCTCTTGGTACTGAAGTCCATGCTTTTTTGTGGTATTTTTTTCATGTCTTCATTTACTGGATATAAATTGGTAGTTTGGTGTATTGGTATGGATGATTTCACTGCTTCTGTATTGTATCTTTTGCTAAATTTACCTATTTTTATATGCTCTTTGTTGTTTTATCCAGTCACAGTGTCAGAGTTTTCCATCAGACTTGTACTAATTAGAAAGGAATTTTATGTGTAAGTACAGTTTTATTCATTGTAAGTTATTTCCACACCTACTTCCAAGTGGATATTTCAGCAATGTTTCAGATATAGATTATTTTGAATTCTTCTTTTTTAGTCTTCTAATCATGCAGATGAGCATAGATGTACAAATGAAAATGAACAGATAATATATTGTAAGGAAAGGTTGGGACAGGCCATTCTTACAGCAGGAAATTGTTCATAACTAAGGAAAGGCAGACAGGTGATTTTTCTAATTGTCTGTATTCATTTTAGACACTTATTGAACCAATATTAGAGAAGTTAACAATGTTGTCAACCTGTGTTTGTAGTTCGAGATGAGAGCAGTGGAAGCAGTGAAGGCCATGACACCAGTATAGGCTATGAATCTGAAATGAGAAGTGATGTAGATTCGGTGGTCCAGACAAGCATCAAGTAAGTCTTTTTTTATGTTCTTGAATTTTCCTTTGTTAATTTGGACATATATATATATATATATATATATATATATATATATATATATATATATATATATATACATATACATATACATATACACATACATATACATATACATATACATATACATATACATATACATATACATATACATATACATATACATATACATATACATATACATATACATATATGTATACATATACATATACATATACATATACATATATATGTATATATGTATATATGTATATATGTATATATGTATATATATATATATATATATATATATATATATATATATATATATATATATATATATATATAAGAAAATAAGGTAATTATTTATCTTAAAGACAAGGAGGCTTAAATAAATACTTTTACCTGACTTACTTTCAGGTCACTTGTATCTCAAGTGCCAAAAGAATATCTTCGAACATTGGTTGAAGAAGTACGCAGCAGCACTAGTATAAGCTACACTACTAGTCATCAGGTACATATGCCTTATCTTTCATTATAATTAAGGAATTTTCTCTTTTTCAGGGAGTGGTTATGGGATGATTTTATAAAAGGGATTTTTGAAAATTTTGACCTTCATGTCATAGAGAATTAGACTTTTGTTCATTTTTACTTGTACAGATTTCATATAGCAAAAAGTTATTTCCATGTAGTGCATAATAGTCTCTGTTAACCATCGTCTGGTTGCGAAAAGTTTTGATTTTCAGTTTGTGCTGTATATCATGAAAATCATTCTCTCCTTCAAGAAGTAATAAACAGTATACTAATTAAACCTCACTAGTCTGACATTCACTGGTCAGGCAGTTTTAGTGTTTCGGGGCAGTAATTTCAATCTAGCTGTCATTTTTCATGACCCTTCAAGGCCAACCGTGACATCACTGCCCCATGAGGTTTATGTCTGCCACAGCTGATTATGATCATATGGAATAAGGAAAGAGAAAGTGTAGAAAAGAGGAAATATGGCTATGGATGTCTCCATACTTGCAATAACTTTGATTGTTTTTCTTCTAGTGGATAGATTTTCAATGCAGGATTATGTTGAAAAATATATTATTATGTTGAAAAATAGTTTGCAGGCAAACTAGATATTATTATGTACTTTGAGTTTGTTATTTCAAGATTAGATATAAATGTGTAATGTGTCCTTTATATAAGGATGAATATATATCATGTCAGTAGATCCATTATTTTTTGTCAGGTTCTATTGATATTTAATTGATTAAAGATAATTTTATATTAAAAAAAAATATTATTGGGGAAATGGGTATCATCTTTGGACTTGGGTGGCATTAGTTATCATATTTTTCAGTTATTATTATTTTGATATCACACTTTTAGGTAACAAACATTTTGCATTGCATTATTTAGATATTGCTTTTGCTTTTATGTGTTTTATTTCATGGTTTCATAACATTTCCATAGTGTACTAATTCCCATTTCTGTTCATTTAGTTTATTTAAACTTTTTCTCATTCATATTACCCCCACAAAATTATCCAAACTGGTCAGGCTCATTTTGAAAGGCAGATCACACTTGAGTGTCAGAACTCACCTATGTGAGTGCCACTTTTTCACGTATAAGAGCTTTATTCCCAAGGACAAGAGGTCAAAGGCACCCGCAAGAACAACTCAGCACCGTACGACCCTCAGTTATCTGTCTACACAAAGGGTAAAAAGAAAAAGGGAAACAATATTGCCAGAGTGTGAAAAATATGGCATGAAGAGCTTTCAATTTTTTGCAGGTCACCTTCCATCCCTTCCTCTACTATAGTGGTGCGAGAGTGATTATTAAATCTCGGAAATAAGTATTATAGTTAATCTATATCTGTCATATGTGTATTAAGCTCTGATTATAAGAATAAGAGCTTACAGTAATTATCATGAATACTAGTTTGTGTTTAAAAAAAATGCTATGAGTATTAAATAATCATAGAAAAATTACTTCGAGAAACCAATCTAAAGGTTCTCACTGCATCCATGATAAACCTGTCTAAAGCAGTTGCCAAGGTTGAGATATTTATTCAGTCAAATTATCCTTTTATTTATAATTTCTTTTAGTCATAAACATTTTCAAAGGACAAAATTGTTTGTGTTGAACCCCTGTTTTCATTGAGACTAATGCATGCATAGGTTTTTGCTTAAATTTATAACCTTGGATTTTTATTTGAAACTAACATCCATATTATGCTTGAAGTTGCTGTTGCTTTTTTTTTTAAGACATATTTTCAAAAATTTAATTTTAGGATTTAAAATGAATACAGGTTTTTGCTTTTCCAGGGAAGGAAAATTCAGCTCTAGTGAGATTTTGTCAACATATCTGGTTGTTTTAAATATATACTAATGTATGTGTCATGCTTTTAGTAGAATATCAAACTCTGAACAAGAATACAGAAACAAGAATAGACCAGAAAAGGAAAGAAATTATATGGGATTACTATGCTAGTTATAAAAGTTATTAAAAGAAATTGTATATATATCTTTGAGTAGTAGCGAACGAAAATTGACGAAACATTTCAACCTACAGGTAGTTGAAGTTGTGCTGAACTCATTAGCTACAGCATTACCTGTTCTTCAGCCACTGTGCTTACACATTCTTTCAAGTAAAGGAGGTTAGTTACTGATTGAATTTGAGGAAGACTTTGTATATTTGATTTTTTTCATGAAATATGTTTTCTGTGGTTCCAGTATTTACTATCACATCATGAAGTTTCACCATACATACACATTGTACATAGTTATGTTTGTGTATACACACATTATTTGTATTTGTACATATACATTTTTCTTGACTTCATAAAAAAAAGATATATAACCTCTATGTCACCCCTTAGAATAGAGTGGGTGAAAATTGTTCACAGAGGTTGAGTGTAGCCTCGCACCCATGGAAATCTTTTGGTGGGAAGATGTGTGCGTTTGCTATACTGCTAATGGGAGTAGAATTAGGCAGATATACCCCCTGTTGTGAGTTGGTTTAGAAGGGGATAAAGTGATATGTAGAAAAGGTAAAAAATAAGGTTGAAGTCATTGTGAATTACCAGATCAAGTGGACGGAGGTGTCGATAAGTGGCAGCAGAGTTCAGATGGCCGACGTCTTGTGGAACTTCTGGAAAAGCTGCGAGAATGCAAGGATGACGAGCAGCAGCGTTCATGGGCATTGCATGAAGATGAGCATACCATCACCACTCATTTGTCCGACCTCCTAGATTTGCTGGTGAGTTTAGTAGAATATGGTCTCGGAGGAGGAATATTAGATGTATTGAAATAGAGCATGTAAGTCAGATTGTTTGAAAAGCAAAAAAATCAAGCCATAACAGAATTTCCAATGACACAAAAAAGCATGAAATAACAGATGATATTTATTATATTCAGTGATTACTTGACAAAAATTTATTCAAGATTTTCACGACTTTGTCGTCAGAAGAGTTTCGACCTACAAAAAATAGTTTTTAGGTTTAGTTTATTTAATATTTTAAAAATTTCAAAGCCAGATAGGACCATTTAAGGGTATTTGAAGTATAGATCATCCTGCTTTTCAGATGAACCTGTGTGAATACATTTAGTATTACTAACCAAAACAAAGGTGTGACAGACATTAACAGTAAGAAGATTTATATGATAGCTGTGAGACTCTAAGGCATAATGAAATTGAGCACTGTGCTTTTCAGAATACTGGAGACCTAATGGTGTGTCGAAGTGTTTTATCTCTGGATGATTTTAGACCTCTGTTGACTCTTGTGCAGTACTACCAGATGGAAACACGTTGGCCACTTCGGAAACTCCTGCTGCAGGTAAGCATATCTATGGAATGTACATAAGTAGTTGTGCTTGTGATATTTTGCTATCCCAGACTGGGTCAGCTGTTCACTCATGCTTTTAACAGTTGCATATGCTATGTTTTTGGCAAGGAGAATTTCTGTGTCTGACATCTTCACTAAGGTTGGTGCATTAGATCAAGTTTTTATCTTGTTAGAAGTTCTAATGGTGAAGTGTGTTGGGGAAAATAACATTTAGATTTGTTGTAGTTAGATGGGATTTGGCGTTTTTTTATATACATTGTGTTATTAATATGTGTTGTGATATAGTTTTTGTTAAAGGTTTATAATTTTTGTCCAATTTGTCAATTGTTTTTAATAGTTCTCTCTTCTGTGAAGGGTCTGAGTATTAAGTGCTTTTGCTGGGCAGTTGTGGTGACAGATTTTAAATACATTGCACTATATGCTTTCAGGTCTTTGGTGCTGTATGTCAGATGTCGGCAGCAAATATTTCTTATCTCTCTGCTTCAGTGTTCCCAGTTGAACTTACAAGGTTAGCAGTTGTTGCAGTAGTTCATTCTAAGAGAGATACTGGTAAAAATGTCTGTCTTCTGTCCTTCTTCATGAATTTTCACATTGGCTCAACTTTACATGTTCTGGATGTTCCACTTTATTTGTCTATATTCTTTAGTCATGTTTGTTGGAGTTGTTAATACCTGTACTCTTCAGCAACTATGTATTAATCTTTTTTCTTAAGGAAATTGTTATTTTTTATATTATTATTTAAAGTGAAAATGATAACAGATACATAATGGCTGTATAGATTAAAAATCATGGCTTTATATGGTACAGTGTAACAGTAAATTAGTTTTTTTTTTGTATGAGAAAACCCAGGAACATGAGGGTTAGAATATTCATTCTCAAACAATTTTATTTGAAAATTATTTTATAAGCTGGAAGTAACATATTGCACAGAAGGATATTTATTTTATTTTTTTGTGATGGCAGAGAACTGTTAGACAGCACATACGACCAAGAACGGCTGAGATATACTTCCCTAGTGCTGGGGATGGTGCTGTGTATGGGGGATACTCTACCTTACCCTCATTTCTGTAAGAACAACAAACAAGCCTTTACGTTCTTTCTTTCTTTTTTTCTTTCTTTTGTTGTCAATGTTGTAGGATTTATTTTTTTATGCTCTTTCTAAAATTTTCATTGAAGCACATATAGAAAGTAAAGTACATAACCATGTAGTAGTGATATATCTTTCTTATTTAATAGTAGTATATAGTGTCCTTCTGTCTGACGCAGGTGTAATGAATGAAAACTTCATGAACGTACTACTCGATGGCATAGAACAGTACCATGAGGACCCAGACACTGAACAGTTGGCTGAGTTGTACTTAGCCATAGTCTTAGCCTTCAATCTGCAGTACACAACGCTCCCACCATCTGCAGCCAACCCGCCAAAATCTTGTGAGACTGCTGATGGGGACAGTGAGGACAAGAGCCAGTCCAATGGAGATGTTGAGGGCAATAAGGAATCTTCGAAAACTGCGATGGGCGCCGATTCTGAAAATATAATTATCAAGTTGTTATCGAAGAGAGAAAATACAAAATACTTCACAGAAAAGCTTCTGCTTCTTTTCAATAGGGAAGGTTTGTGTGACAGACTTGGCTTCATATTTTTTCTTTATTCATCAATTCATTGGTCTCTCAGTTGAAATTGTGTATTTTAACCCACTCACGACGGGGGCATTCCAGCCTTGCATGTTACAATGCCGGGGCTCTCGAACGCATAGGCCTAAATCAGTTAACCCATTCACGCCGGTTGACGTGATAGCACGTATTGTGGTTTTCGCGTCAGACGCCCTGGACGAGCTATGAGGGGAAGCCGCGCACTTGGGTAGAGCGAGCGGGCAACCCAGGCTCGCAGCTTGTGCGCCCGAGAATCTTGAGGCGTTAGGCTTATGCGTTCGAGAACCCCGGTATTGTGACCGCGCAAAGCCAGAATGGCCCCAGCGTGAATGAGTTAAATAAACGGCGACGTGTGGCGTCACCCAGCGAACGGGCTTAGAATGCGCGGTACCGTAGTGTACCACCCGTCCAGAGAGGGTTAACATGCTTATGAATATACAAAAATAGAATGACAGATGACATCATATCACATCATGGCTTTTTTGGCACACTTTCAAAATACCCCAGCTTTATGTCCAGGTGGAGCCAAAACCGCACTGTTATTATCGTGTTAAGCATAAATCAAATCTAGGTATAAGTCATTTCTATTGATATTTTAACTGTATTGTATCCCTGTTTTGTCTCTTCAGAGGATCCGTTAGCCATGTTCGACCATGAGCCTCGACCGCCTCACTCGGTGCTGAAGATGATGAGAGATATGTATTCTACGAGGGCTACTGCTTCAATCTTCTACACTAATGATGAATGTGTAGTGTGTGATATTATCATAAGACAGTTGTCAGATCTTCCTGCTGATGACAAGGTGACTATGATTCAAATTTTTACTTCTTTGGTTCTTTACGATCCCTTGTTGTTTTCTTCATTTACGTGAGGACTTTGGTTGGATGAGAGGCCTAAGTCAACAAATGAGCTTTTCTTGTTATAAGGTATAGGTCCTTTTTTTAAATCATGAAAGTCATAGATGTGGGAATACAAGTGTGAAATTTCACTTTTTAGATTTTAATTTGAAATAACTGAAACAATCATGAAAGGAAAATGGCTGACCACATGGGTTTTTTCGAATAGTAAATGTTTTTTAAATGTTATGTTCTTTGCACAACCTTCAGGAAACAGTTACATTATTTTCTTGTGTTTATGATGATGGCTGTTTGTTTATGTATCAATATTTTTATATTGAGGGAGATATGTGAGTGAGAATAGTTATGCCTTCAACCTGAATGGATCAATCTAAAAAAAATTGGCTCTTCTTAGTGCCATGCATATTTATTATAGAAATGGGAGGAAGAAAAAGAAAAAAGTGAATATCAAATTAATATATATATGACTTCTGATAAAGTGGGCCTGTCATATTCCTTTTTCTGTTTCAGCGTCGAAGCGAATACTTACACCTAATGGAAGGAGTCATAGTAGCAGGGAGATGGACAGAACACCAGCACAGACGTAAAGAATTGTGCTCTAGCTGTGCCAATATACTTGCTGAGGAGGAACCAGCAGCATTAGATGATCAGAAGCTTATCAAATCCCTCATGGAAAGTCAGCAGTTTTTTTTTCACGTCTGAGTGATGTGAGTACATATGACAACTTGATTGGAAGTGTCTCATAAATGTATTCAGAGACAGTTATCAGCTTTTGCTGCTTTTTTTTCTTTGATTTCTTTATTTTGCTTTTTTCTCTGTTATTTTAAGAATTCAAGTAGGTTGGATGAGTATTTTAACCACTAAAAAAGTATTTTGATTGTAACTTTGTCAGGCAAAATAGTATACCAAGCTTTATTTTTTGTATTCAACAAAGAAAAATCTTCCATGAGAAATTATGTGCCAACTGTAGGATCCTGTACACTGCTTGATCTATCCTAGGGCTGAATAAGCATTAGTTTACAATATGATAGCCCAGTGAGTTTTGTGAAGCTGTCAGTGGGAGGTCACAGGAAGAGAGCGAGTTGCTAGGTTTGAAAACATAAGCCATAGAAAATTAGTCAAATAATGAATGTCATAGCCTATTATTATTGCTATTATTATTATTGTTATCATTATCAGTAGTGTTGTTATTGTTGATATCATAATTATTATAACCACTCGTACTATTGTACATAACAAAAAAATTCTCAAAAGATTTTGAGAAAAGCCCAGTCACCTAGCAAAGGGTTATTTTACATATACTTGTTTTTTCTCTTGCGGAATGGGCTCACAAGGCTTCTTTTCACATGCATTAGTTCATCCTTGACAAGGGTGCATATGATATGTGATGATGTTTTTTGTTATGGTCTATAGAAAATTTATTTTGTATTTAGTAAAGAAGATACACAGTTCATAGATGAATGGGAAATCAATTTATTCTGTAGTGATAGAATTTTATTTGATTTGAATAATTTGAGACCAAGGATGATTATTTTGACTTGGTAGAATATTTTTCTTTTATAGTTTCATTAAATGGGCATTATGTAAGAGTACTTTATACCATTTGTCATGTGGGCAGCTTCACTAGAAATACTTAAACTGTAACCCGTAAGGCTTCCGCAGAGGGTGTTTTACAAGGATATTGTCAGGTGCAGAGTCACTTGAGCAGGGAAATACTCCTGCAAAAGTCGTTTCATGATGTAATGGCAGCATTATACATTCATTAATCAAAGAACAGGAGGAAGATAAAGTGATGGAGTATAATGTCAGAATAGCTTTAGTTAACAACTGAAATCAGGTTTTGATTTGTGGACTTTGATGTCATACTTTTTTTTTTATTAGGTTATAAAAAATTGAATTATGAGCAATGAAAGGCAGTGCAATTCACCCAAAACTCTGATGGATGATCAAGTGCCATTTATTTTTTTCTTTAACCCTATGACGACGGTGCGTCACACTCGTGTGACACAGCCAAACTCCCGATGCCGGGGCGTCATGCCAGTGTGACGATTTCAATGCAATATTGCAATCGCCCGGCATAGGGGTCTTCGCGTAGCGAGTGCCCCGTCGGGAAAGGGTTAATACTGTAATATAACTATTTTTATTTTCTTTCTATTTGGATTCTATTGATAGATAAAGGTTTTATGGCATGCGACATACAGTAAACTTTCTTTACAAGTTCGTCATTTTTGCTTGCATTGCCTGAAGATGTTACGTTGTTTTATGAACTGTGTATTGTATTGATTTTAAGTTATCCCTGAGTTTTTAATAATTCAGAAAAGTGCCATCATTTACAACTAAAGCTTTAACATGATTTAAAAAAAAAAAAAAAACAGACAATATATTTAGAAGTAAGAAAATATGAATTAGTGCCTTTTATTATCAACAATTGTCAACAGCTAATAAAGTCAGAAGCTGTATAGATTAACTCCAAAACTATTTTTGAAAGATCTAAAGGTAAGAATCACTTGCCAATCTCCTGCTCAGTGGCAGTGTTCAAAATGTCTTCAAAAGCTGTATCTGACAATCAGGTATTTGGGGATTGCTTTTGGATATCCTTTTCTCCCTTATCAGAAAATATAAGAGGTATATAGTGTTAGCAACCAAGCCTTCCTCCTTAGCACATAAATGTATTTTAATGTTTTGTTTATTTACTTCTTTTTTTAAGTTGAAGTATTGTTACCAAGTTTTCACAGGAAAGGGTAGTATATGCAGGGTTTATTTGAGTTCAGTATTTTATTTTTATATTTGTGTTACTATTATTATTTTATATTTTACTCATTCCTTTCTTTAAGGCTAATGCACGTGGTTAACAGACTTGGTAGTTACATTTGTGGCAGTAAGGTGGTTTTTTTTTCTCAGTATGAAAAAAGACAAGGCTGGTTGTGCATGTTCTCATTCTTTTGTGAATTATAAAGTGGTATGGTATGATTTTTTTCTAGGGAATTTCTATCAGGGCTTTTTTTCCATTAAGCTGAAAAAAAAAGAGTTAAGAAAAAGAGTCACAAAATTTTTAAGTTGCAAATCCAAGTCTGTACTTTAAATAAAAGAAAAAATAACAGAAGGATACACATAAGAAAAAAATATTCTGCATTACTATAGTTCCTCTGTTAGTAAATGTTATGTAAATGCAGATTTCATTGAATAGGCAACTGTATAGATTTTAATCCAGTTAATCCAGTCAAACATCTGTACTTAAAAATGATAATAAAAACATGAAAAGGAAAATAAAAGCTAAAAGATGGATTTAATTCATGACAGTGGCATTATAATGAATAAGAATCAGGAGGCAAGTTTGGTGGGGTCTCATGACCTGTGTTTGGTTATTATTGTTGTTATTACTAATTTTAAGAGTTCCCTTTGTTAGGCACCATAATTATCTCTCTTTTGTATCATATTTAAATAACTAACCTATTTTATGATAGTCATATATATATGTGAATTTTTTACATTTAATTTAGGAAGTTATGCATGTTTAAAGAAAAGACAATTCTAATTTCTCTCTAGTTCTGCATTTTGAGTTCTAGAATAAAGTGTAAGTTACCAGTTTGAAAAGCAGTTTGTGTTTAATTTGGCAAATAGTGAATCTCCGGACAGTTTGTTCATATTTATCAAGAGACCTTGGGGAACAGAAATTGTTGTTAGTCAAATGTTAATATAGTGTTTGTTGATTTAACCTGTGTACATATATCATGCATGCAATGTTATTGGTTTGATATTATTAAACTTAATTATATTATCTATATTGAATATATTTTAAGATATTAGTATTACTGATGAAAAAACATCATTGAAAGTAGCAGCAGTTGCACAAATCTTATTGTTCTACATAATGATAATGTTTTTCTCTTTTTCCTGATCTGTTTTATTTATACGCATGTGTACATTCTTGCATACAAAAGTGCATGAGTATGCATGAGGGTAAACTTTTTTTTGTGTGCATGTGAGGGATTACTAGTATGGAATTTCCTGATGAATACACAAAAAAAAAGAATATAAGATATTATAAGATCTTATATCAAAGATGCTTTATAGGGCAGCTTGTTTATCAGTGTACATTGCCACGTCAAGAAAATCCCATAGATTCCTGCCAAAGAAAAGGAAAAAGAATTGAAAAGCAGTAAAGTCCTATTTGCAGATGGTCATTAAACATTGAGAAAAGGGTTGTAAAGAAATTGTTATGTATTTGAAGAATTCCTCTGAAATGTCCATCAACCAATACACCGTCCTAACTTGTATTACAGTTTAGCTGATTTCATGTTGCTTTCAAGGTGAGGAGTTTTGTAGAAACTTGAAGGAAATGTTTGCCTCAACAAAGTCCAAAGGCAAGTCAAACATTTTATAGTGACTTTGCTTGAGTTTTTTGATTACGCAACAGAACATACTTGTTCTAGATTTTTTTTCTAGTTTATGATTATATTAAAAACTATGTTATTGATATTGACTCTCAGATTTATTTTTGTCCAGTGTAATTTAAACATATGAACTTCATGGCTACATTTTCAAATCAAAAGCTATTTCATACACTAAAGGTGAGACAGTTTTCATTGGTTTGATCTAACGCAGAGATGCATAAAGATATACCATGACTTGCTGGTCTTGGACACATTTTTGTACTCGATAATATCAAAAGAAGAACTGATTTGTTAACATTACATTTGTATAAGTTGCAATATGTAAGAGATTTGTTAACTCATATTCTGTGACTAAAAGAATATATTTTCTTAAGAACAGGACTTTCTTTATATTTCTTGATGATTTGGCAGTTTTTAAGAAATAAATTTTTGGGCTTTAGATATATGTGCATAAACCTTATTCACATATTACACATATACAGTTATACATTCATAACATGTATAAACTTATTAATTTATGCATGTGTTTCTATAGAGACATATAAATTTAGACATATAAACATACATGCACACATGTACATGTACTTTTACACACACACACACACACATACATACATACATATATACTTTTACACAAAAAAACACATAAAATATTTTTTGTGATTATCATATTGCAGTATGTGGTTTCACCAGATTTCGCAGTTTATTGTTATTTCAAAAATATACATCATGGATCAGATTAATAAATAAGTCATAATTTCATTACAAAAGAATATCTTGATTTACAGTTTCACGTTAGCTTACGGAGAGATCCGTATATTAGTGTGTGGGAGTTTGTGCTTGTGTTTTTAGGGACCTAGCACTTCACTAATCATACCTTTGCACTAGCAAACCTTTAATACTGAGACTCTTACATTCACTCACACGCACGCACGCACGCACGCACGCGTGCGCACACACACACACACACACACACACACACACACACACACACACACACACACACACACACACACACACACACACACACACACACACACACACACACACACACACACACACACACACACACACACACACACACACTCACACACACACACACACACACACACACACACACACATATTTATATGAATGCATGCATGTATCACCCCCCCCCCCCTCCCATACACATACATACACACAATTACAATTTTAGATATCTTCTCCCCAAGAATCTGATTAGACCTGCACAAAATTGTTAGCTAAGTATTTGATATTATGTACTATATTACATTTTGAATATCATTTGTTATGCATGCTCAGTAAATTATCCACAAGAGGTAAGAAAGTCTTTATGTACAAATATTGATATTATAGATACTGTGGTTGCATCATCATCTTGTCCTCAAACCTTTTTGTTTTAGAGAAGCAAAGAAGGGATTTTGAAATATGCACAATTTAGAGATTTATTATTAGTTTTTTGCCATGGCCTTTAGGTTCTAAATCATTAACAGATGTTTGTAATTCAATAAGCTGATGATTTTGATGGAATATTGCTTTCTTGCATGTGATTCACATTTGCTAAGTTATTGCATGAACTTCTGCCATGGAGTGTCTGAAAGGGAGAGACAGTGTAAATTAGGAAAGGGGGAATAAAGTAATAAGTGACTACTAAAGTAGATGATAGGTGGAGAACATTAAAATGAAACCAGTGCACCTGTGAGAAGAGAGAGAGAGAGAGAGAGAGAGAGAGAGAGAGAGAGAGAGAGAGAGAGAGAGAGAGAGAGAGAGAGAGAGAGAGAGAGAGAGAGAGAGAGAGAGAGAGAGAGAGAGAGAGAGAGAGAGAGAGAGAGAGAGAGAGAGAGAGAGAGAGAGAGAGAGAGAGAAGAGAGAGAGAGAGAGAGAGAGAGGAGAGAGAGAGAGAGAGAGAGAGAGAGAGAGAGAGAGAGACAGAGAGAGAGAGAGAGAGAGAGAGAGAGAGACAGAGAGACAGAGAGAGAGAGAGACAGAGAGACAGAGAGACAGAGAGACAGAGAGACAGAGAGACAGAGAGACAGAGAGACAGAGAGACAGAGAGACAGAGAGACAGAGAGACAGAGACAGAGAGAGAGAGAAAGAGGAGAAAAAAAAAATGAAATGTGTAATGACTTAGTAGCTACACATAAAGATTTACAAAGAAAAAAAATTGCACCACAGTAGTACCACGGGTTTCATATCTATACTACATCTCCTCTAAATTAATTTAACCTCAAATTACTGAGAATACATGATGAACTTCCCTTTATACAGCATCAGAAATTATTCTTTTTAATTACACAGTATAATTCAACGACCTGAAAGAATATTTGTCCTAGGTTGGAGAAAAAAACTACAACTTGAAATCTTCAGCTTTGTCTTCATTCATATGATGTTGGGATAAGTTAAAGCTTATATAAATTGAACAGTGTTTGGCATTATATAAGAAAACATGCCAAATGACTGCTTGGCATGAATCTAAGTTAGATCTTTATCTCACAAATGATATTTGATATCTATAGTATTGAATGTCTTTTTTTTGTGTATGTGTAGGAGCAAATAGTAATATAACATGTTGAATTTTGGGTATTGACCCATTGACGATAGGGATCAGATCAGATTTGTTTTATGAATACATTTTAGATAAAGATAGTTCCACAAGCAACCAGTCACTAAGGAGTTGATTAATAGGCCTACCTGATTGTATCTGTTTGTCCCTTTCCCTGAATTTTTGGGAAATGAGTTTTAATTTCTATTACTATTTTATTGCTACTTATGCTATCATTACTATTATTACTTCAGTAATGACAGTGATAAGAAATGAGAAGACTCTTGCAGAAATGTAAGGAATGAAGTACACAGGTTAGGTTAGGAAGGTCTACTAATTGACTCTTTTGTGTCGGACCCCTTTTGGAGGTATCTGTGTGTAAAAATATTATTGATAAAACAAAACCACACTGAGCAGTTATGTATACACGCACTCCCATCATTGATGGGTTAACCCTCTCTGGATGGGTGGTACACTATGGTACCGCTCATTCAAGGGCCCGTTTGCCGGGTGGCACCATATGGTGCCAGTCATTTAATTGATTTAGGCCTAAGCGTTCGAGAGCCCCGGCATTGTAACATGCAAGGCTGGAATGCCCCCATCGTGAGTGGGTTAATGTACTCATTTACAAAAGCTGTCATCAGAGTTTCTAATACCAGTCTTTACCCTTTTTTCATTCTGATATTATTATGCAGCTTTAGTGATTATTAGTATATTCATGTTGGCACTTTTCGTGAGGTACATATTCTCGGTACACAATTGTCAAAAAAGGGGATTTTTATACATACAGTGTAAGCAGTACAATCAATAGCCCAATGACTTCATACAATCAGAATAAAGCACAAAGAAATTCCATAAATTTCCAAAGCTTAATGCTAGACCATATGCTAAACTACTGACACTTGGTCTCATTTTCTATCAAAATACTGTACAAAGGACTACAGTATAAGCACATAAACATCTTATGGTCTTTGTCTCAGGGCAAGTTCATGTTGTGATTAAGGATATGTGTAATGATTTCTGGTGTCTCAGTGTTTGCAATTGAGCCCATTGAGACACTGTAGATGCAGTGCTTGGTGATACAGTGAGTAATATCAGCTATTTTGTAGTTCTTCCTCTGATGTGTTAGTGTCTTATGATAGGTATACTGTTATCAACTGTTATCCTAATGTATTTTTGAATCTCTTATGAATCATAATTCTTCACATATATTTTGATGGTAAGAATCAAGGTAAATTGTCTGTAAAAAAAATAAAATCAGGCAATGATATGAAAATGATTATAGTTTTTATATAGCTGTAAGGTGAATCTAAAGAAATGAAAAGATCAGGCATTTAAAGTGGTAATGATTTATATTCCTTCAGGTAATGGATTAGGTGCCAGATTTCAATTATAGGATAATGCACTTAATTCTGATATGTATTTGCATTTTTCCCCTCAGATAAATTGAGAATACATTTTTCATTTATTTTGCCTTCTGAATTCGTAAGTAGTAAGACTTTAGGGAAATAGAAAAACATACCTCTTATATATAAAAACTAAACCACATAATTCTTGTTGTTTTAATTCAGGAATTGATAAATCAACATTTAGGTAATAGATATGACATAAGTGTCTTGATATAGATAAGTTTGAGATGGAAATGGTTAACGTTTATAAACTTAAGCTAAAGATAATTATGATTAAAATTCTTTTAAACAACCAAGGGTCCAGTAGCAGATTATGAGCTTTGTCAATCTGCAGATGGTAATGCATTATAATGTTAATTTTCTTTCAAATATGAAATATGCATGTCTCAAATTAAACTAAAATTAGGAACATTTATCATGATTTTGTATTTGGATATTGAGTGTATTTGAAGTACAATACTTGTGTTGCATCTTAACCCTATGGCGACGGTGTGTCACACTCGTGTGACGCAGCTAAATTCCCGATGCCGGGGCGTCATGCTAGTGTGACGTTTCCAATGCAATATTGCAATGGCCTGGCATATGTGTTTTCGCGTAGCACATGCGCTGTCGGGAAAGGGTTAATAGTATAATATGATTTATCTTGTGATAAGAGGCCTCCTTTATGTGCCAAAGGTGTATATGCACAGTGTAGTAAAATTGTGAGCGCACATAAATCATAGCCAGGTTTCCTAGAGGACTTGGTAGTCCAGTGTGAAACTTGAATACTGTATAAGCCACATTGAACTTTTTTGTGCTATGTGTTGGTACCTGTGATGTTACTTATATTTGGTGCAGAAGTTGCAAGCTGTCCAATATTGAAAATGTGCTATGCAAATGTGTTTATTTTACAAATGTTTGAGTCAATGTAAATGAGAAGGAATAATTGAAGCAGCTTGATATACAAGGTCCTAGGGGGACTTGTAGCTCATATTGGTACTTTTGTTTCAACTTACTCATTGTGATGTGATTAGTTTACTGTCCATTATTGATCAAATGCTGTCTGCTTCATTTATTCATTGGCTTATAAAAATGATGTGTAAACTTAGACAAACCATATTAATGAGAGGGTGCTGATGAAATATATTATTAATAGCATAGTACAATATATTACCAGCAGGATGAAATAAGAAGTGTAATACTGAGAGACTATTATTTAATTCAATTTCTTGTATTAAATTTCTTGTAATCAAGAAGCATCAGATATAGTGAATAGTATTTATATAAAGTTTAATTGAATTCACATTTTATTTGTGCATAGTATAAATCAAGATTCATGGACCTAGTGTTTTCCATGGGCTGACTATGTTAATATATTGGTCACAATTCTTATTTTTCTGTTGAACTGTGGATATCAGTACTTAGTAATGTGTGGTTTTGTAATGACTATGGGTGTTATTTCAATACAGTTTACTGTGTGAAATGTCTAGAATGCTGTGAGTGATTCAGGGCATTTTTGGTGCCATATATATGTATTTCAATTCATAGGAGTGATGCCATATTTAATCAGGTTCTGTTAAAAATACCTGAAGAATGTCTGTAGCTCATAATTGATTGCAATTTTATTCAATATAATTTGTTTGCCATTGTTAAGGATGGGTTTTTGCAAATAACCTCATTAAAATTTTTTGGGTTGTCCAATTGGTACCAGCAATCTGTATTACCAAAATTTGAAAATATCTTTATTGTTGGCTTTCAAGATACCATGTATTCCAGGTACATTGCATAAACATGTTAAATATTTAAATGAAAAGGAATTTCTTGCATTTATAACATTTTTTCTGTCACCCTACCAACTCGCTAGTCAGGGAGCTGTGATTTGTGATTATTTATGTTTATGAGTTTTAAGAGTGAAGTGTTTTTTCCAGATATTAAGCTAAAAAAATATGGTAAACAATGAATTCTAGATCCTTTTAAAATAAGAAAGTAATTGATGTGGATGCTCAGTTCATATTTCAACTTCAGATGTTTTATATGATTATATTAGGATTATTTAAGATCAGGGTCACTATAGCACTTAAGTAAGTGCACTGCAATGGAGCCAGATATCTGAGAAGAAATAGGAGAGAATATTTTCAAAAGAATATGGTAGCTGCAGGTGTGAGAAGTTGGGTTTACATGCAAATATTGTACATATGCACACACATGCACACACACACACACACACACACACACACACACACACACACACACACACACACACACACACACACACACACACACACACACACACACACACACACACACACACACACACACACACACACACACACACACACACACACACACACAACCAACATACACACACACACACACAACCAACATACACACACACACACACACACACACACACACACACACACACACACACACACACACACACACACACACACACACACACACACACACACACACACACACACACACACACACACACACACACACACACACACACACACACACACACACACACACACACACACACACACACAAAAGCACACCATTTCATAGTCCTTGTTTCTCTATGAATTATTAAATGTAATTTAAATGATATGAACATTCATTTATCATGTAAATAACCTACTAAGTAGATGTAGCAGTTACACACGGCTGCTTTGAAACTGATAGAAATTAGAAACAAGAGTATCATAGTTGCTTTCCTAGAACTCAATATTTATTCAAGTTATCAAATGAGTATGATTATACTTGTCAAGAAACAAAATATTAAACTATTGAATATTCATCATCTTCTATAATCAATAGCATATCTTTAGGAATTTCACATATATGTTAGACTTTGAAAGTTAATACTTCCTAATCTAGTTCTTCCTATAATTATATCTTATTGAATTATTTCGGTGATGTGAAATCTATATCTTGAATAGTCTCGGCTTTGAAAATTTGTTGGTGGTAGAGTTTTTTAAAGTGATATTTCGGCACACCATTGGGCTGATTTATGTAGTCCAGTATCAGCATCCTGCCAAAACTCTATTACTATTCTTATTATGGTAAAACTGTATTGTTTATTTGTGTTCATTATTTTGATTGCTATTATGATTCTATTGCACTTATATATGATATGAGACTTCTTGATTACATTGTTGAAACATTTCAGGATAAATGAGTTGCATAATCAGTCTCTTATTAGTATGTCTTTGTTAATTATCTTGTATGAATAGAGGTGAAAACACAGAGCAGACGCCAGTGAAAGAATTATAAAAAAAAAAAAATCAATGACAATTACTTTGGCGCTGGTTCCAATGACTATGAATTTATGAAATTGAAATGTCCAGTGTCTTTCTGTTATTTCTTTTTTTTCCAGTTACCTAATACTGATTTGCATTTTGGGGTACTTTTAGCTCTCTTTTGCTGCAATAAAATGCAAAACCTAGTGAAAGAAGTGAAGAAATCCTGTCCATTATGTAGAGTTAGAGTGCAACAGCACAAAATACTTTTCTGAAGAATATTTGACCCTGTTGCTTCAAGATAATAATGTGGTTCTCTTTAGGATCACCTGTATTACAGCAGTTGAATTTCAACATTTGATGCCCAGTTACCCCCTGACCTTGTAATATGTCCAGCCAGTTGAAAGGTTACATAATACTACAAACTCATGAGGGAAATAAAAGAGAATACTCAGTTATGTTTTTATGCTTTTACCTTGAGTTCTTATAGTCATCTGCAGAGAGTAATAAAAGAAAAAAAAAAGTTTTCTTTTTTGTAGAATCGGCAATATTACCTTACAATCAATTTCATCAGTAGGGTATGTTAAGGTAACAGTTTCTGTAGAATCTGCATTTGCTCATACCACAACACCTACCTTACATATAAGGTAGTGAGAAAAGAGAACATAATGTAAATGGGGACATGACATATTCTGGGTATGTAGACTATTTTACATGAAGATAGAATATCTTTCAATTGAAGTGAAAAACAGGCTGATAGAAATAATCTGCAGCAGTTTTTTTTCCATTAATTGCTTGCTTCTGGTAATATATTTTTTAATCATTTTATAAATAGTATATTGACACAATATTCAGTACCAAATCAATAGTCCTATGTTGGTAGAATTTATATATAATTTACCTCCAAACAGATAGCAAAAAGTCTTTTAAAAGAAAAATTATAGAAAATTATTATTTCTTTTATGTTGCCTTTTCCTTCTCTATTCTCTAAGAGGTCTCTAGGGCACCATGCCAGGCTTAGTTCACCTTGTCCACTCTCATCACAAGCCTTTCTGCTTCCCCAAACGTCATACCAACCCTCCATATTGCCAGCTGCCTGTGAAATGTCAAAATGCCCACAGCTTGAGCCATGGCATTTGTCAACATGTCCAAAGCAATGCCCTAGCCAAATGGAGGATACAAGTTACACATTATCCAGTATTTAGGGGTTCAGGATATTTCAAAATGTGACATTCTGGGTTCAGTCTTAAAAACAAACATTTTGAATGTGACTGAATCTTTTATTTGAAAATGGAAAGGATTATATACAAACAATACAATAAGTAAATTGAGAAACTCTTATATTTCCTAATTACAGAACATAAAAAATTCTAATATACAATGGCATTAATAATATACATTAATTCAGTCATCATAGAATTTTTTTTTCCTCCTTTAACAATGTCATCTCCTCAGATCAGTCCCTAAACTTGTTATCACATTCCAATTATTACATTTTGCATTTTTCACACTGGACACAAAGAAATTATTGTTTTTCACCAATGTCAACTGACATTATTTTAACAAAAAGAAATCTAAAAATAGCTATTTCCATCCTCATGGTTGATATTTGCTTTCAGTGTTAAAATTTGTATTAATACTTTTGTTTCAACCAGTTTAGATAAATTTAAATTTCTCTCTCCCTTATGAAAATGTTACATTATAAGTTAAACTAATACTGCTTACAAAAGAAAAGCACAAAGATCTGTATCAAATATTTAATACTTGAGTTAAAGTTTGTGCTACATAAGGCACATCCGTCTACTGTTTTGGAAAACAAAGACGCTCTGAGCAAACACATGCTAAAATGCCTCTATTGATAAAATGTGCCACCACTAACCACCTTACTCTTCCCATTCATACAATCACACTTTTGCTTCTCTTAATAAGTGGATATAAACAGTTGGTTCCCTCATCTATCTCTTGCTTATATAGTCATCACATATGGAGACGAAGTTGTGTATTGTGCTATACAATGAGAATCTCCTTATTGCAAATTGTCTAACAAATGTTCAGCAAGCCCAATTCTGTGATACAGAAGTGGAAGATTCAACACAAAAAAATGTAAAATATGAATGTAGAATACACAGAAAGTTTGCATATTAAAAATTATAGAAATATTCAAAAATATAAAATAATAAACATCATATATTGCACTCAGCCCAGGTAAATATTGCTGTTTGGTTAAAACCCTCTGTTTAAAGAAAAAGAAAAAAAAAAAAAAAAAAAAAAAAATGGATTTAATATATTTTCATGAAACCTTCATGTCATGGTGATCACTAAATCAATACCATAACAAAACACTATTCAGAGGGAGTCTATTAATGTCCCTACATTTTCAATTCCTGCTTTGAACAAATATTTACACACAATGGAAACCATAATATATTCCTAAACTTTTAATTAATCTAATTGCTGCTTCATTTTTGTATTGCTGTTTGACTGATTAACTTAATATGCCAAATAAAAATGGTTACAGGACATTTAGACAAAAGTCTACCCTATTACCTATTTAGTATTGTTAAATAAAATAGTGCTTTGATAATTGTGCTATTTCAGGAACAAAAATTGTGGCTTCATTTGCATACTATTATAAACACACAACACTTAAGTCCCCACTATTCTTGGGAGCTCTAAGATCTTTGTTCATGTCTAATGGACATGCTGAGCACCGTCAGAGTACTACTTTCAAGGGGTGATTACTGGCTCTTTTTTGTTTGATCGACAGAAAACTTTTGCTCTCACATGTACTTCAATTACAAAAAGACATTGGCAAACTGTTATCTGAGCTCCTATGATGAATATATATGAGTGTTTAATTAACCCTCCCCTTGTCTCTTTTCAATAATTAAACTGATATAACATATTCATCCTAACTAGATTCAAGCTTAATTGAAGATGCAAACTCTATACACATTTTATATACCAAAAAAAAAAAAAAAAAAATATGACAAAGTAAAATTAAAGTACATAAAAAGGATAAAATGTCACACATTCTCTCCTTTTGGGCTTCTAAATGTAATGCACATTTCTACAACTCATAATAATATTAATTTGGCACATTGAAAAGTCTTGCACATTAATATAATTTTCTTTTTTAACCCACACAGGACGGGTGGTACAGCATGTGTACCGCGCATTCAAAAGCCCAGTTGCCGGGCGGCACAGTATTGTGCCGGCCATTCAATTGATTTAGGCCTAATAATTCGAACGCCCCGGCATTTGGACATTCTAGGCTAGAAATCCCCCGTCGGGAATGGGTTAAGAAACAGAATATCAATAAAATACGGATTTCATTACTAGTTCATTTCTTTATTGCACACACAAATTATGCATTCATTTGGAAACAATAATTCTGCCATGCACTTCATATTGATGTAAGAAATTAACAGTACATAAAATAAAAAAAGGTATTATGAATATTATGCAACAATGAGTAAAATAATGAGATGAAATACTTGCAAACAACCAAATAGCTGATCCTCCGACAAACACTCATAATTCCTATGAAGTCAGTCCAATTGTCAAAAGAAGAAGCAGAACACAAAGAAGACGAGGACAAGGAAGAAGACAAGGCGGAGGACAAAGGAGGAGACGAAAAACAAAGTCAAATTTGTCTTGCTTCCTGGAAGAATTCTTTCTCAGCAAAAGCCACACTGCCTTTTGCCTTTGTGAAACCAGTTGTTGTAGTGTGGTGAGAGAGGGTATGATAAGGTAACAGATCAATTCAGACCATTTGGAGCAGGGTATCACTAATCTGAACTTCTAGCTGAAGAAAGTTTTGATTATGATTATGCTTATGAACTAATGCCAGTAACATACATTTCAATAAAATACTAAAGCACTTAGTGAAATTAAAGTTGTAAAAAAAAAATAAATAAATAAATAAAAGTAGTAGTAGTAGTTTAATATTATGATTGATGATAAGAACAATAGTAAAGCTAATAAAAAGAAAAATAAAGATTTTCATAATTATGCTCATCAGTAATATAATAACAATAATGATAAAGATTATAATGATAATAATACTAATAATAATGAGAATATAATAATAAAAATGTACAAAATTACAATTATAATCCTTATAATTATGATAATAATAAAAACAATACAAATAGTGAAAGTAATAGTAATAGTAATAGTAATAATAATAATAATAATAATAATAATAATAATAATAATAATAATAATAATAACAATAATAAAAAAGTTACTAAATAATGACAATAATAACAGTAATAATAATAATAATAATAATGATAATAATAAAAACATTAAGTAGTACCAATAACAATGGTAATAAAACTAATAATAGTAATAATAATTATGACACATGAACCATTCTTGTACTCTTGCCTACCATCAGACATCTTTTCACCTTTGGTGGTGAACAGAACAACAGTGTAAAATCTAACCTTCTGTCACACTTGTTTCTTTTTAGAGAGAGAACTGTCGACTATTTACAGAAACATTTTAAACTCTTCAATTATAAAAGTCAAAGTGTGCATCTCACTCTTTTTTTATATTTTCATTTTCTTTTCCCTTTTATCAATGCAAGTTTTAACTCTGCAGCTTTGGGATCTGTTTGTATACATAAGAAATAATATCACATTACAGTAATACCTATTTACATGCACCTCTTCATTCAGTCCTTAAAAATCACAAGAAACACTTGTCTATTCAACTATTTCCAACAACTGATGCAAACACTTTAGACTAAGCCTATGTACAGGCATAACCATAAGCCAAGGAAAGAGTGAACATTTGAACATCTGCATGATTGACACAATCTTTTTCAAAACACCTTATGCAGAATGTGACAAGATACTGAAAAAAAAGGATGTATATGTGAACATCTCTCAACAGTGACAAATGATAAAATCTATCTCCTAGTCACTGTTACATGTCTTTTAGAGTTTTCCATATATAGACTCCACCAGCAACAGTTCCAACAAGGCAGCACATAAACACTACAGTTTTATAGAGTATATTCATGCCTTGATTCAGCACCACTCCCTGAAAATATGATAAAAAAATATAATATATTACTCACTTATTCATAGCCAATCAATGATTGTTACTTATATACTCTAAATTCATGTTCTATTAAATGCAGAAAGCAACGTATTATGACAATATCATCTCTTAAAAACAAATAATGACACATCCATCCTATTTCCAAACTGAGAAGGTCTACTCACCCAGCCACCAGCCTCCTGGACCCACTTGCAAATGTTATCAACCAAATATCTGAACGACCACTTGAGCAGTACGCTGAGGAACTGCTCTCCACGGTGTCTTACTTGGTTGACGGCAACATCCCCTACAAAGGTGAACAGGGCCACAATGCGTTCTCTTGTGATTCCACCCTGCAATCATAAATGATCTTATTCAATAAATTTCCTTCTCTACTGCATACTTGGTCTATGAGTCCTTGTTGCAACCATTATACAGAGAGATATCTATAAAAAAAGAATAAGAAAAGTGTACCTGGGAATGCATTTTCAATAAAGATTTGGACTCCTTTCACATTTCAACTTACTGGTATGAAAAATACTTCAACATGGACAAATCTACTTTACAGATAAAAAAAATGAAAACAAAAAAAGTAGACTTGACTTACACAAAAAAGTTCCCCACAAAGTTGAAAAAAGTTTTCCATATTGATTGATGCCATGTTGACACTCTCCGCCATGCAGCGTACTCGCCTGCGTTCCTCTGTGTCAGCAAAAGCATCCGCCAACATTCTTAACTCTTGACCAGCCTTTAGCCATTCAGGGTTACTAAAACTATAAAAAGATGAAGAATAATCAAATACCAAATGGAAACTATGGTAACTAGTGGCACATAAAACAAAACATTCAGGAATATACAATATATATTAACAAAATATGATTAATTTTTACTATCTAATTTTCAGAAATCTCTATATTCTTACACAAAACAAATATATGATAATAACACAACATATGGTCTTCTTTGAATAAAATAAAATTTAAAAAAAGACCACAGACTGAATATGCACATATGTAGTAATGTATGATTTAAGTTCATCATGAGACCTAATATAAAAAACAAAAAGTATTGTACCCGAGGGCATATTCCTAATGGACATATTTTTGAAAAAATGTTATGAAATTATGTTTAATAAACCCTCCATACTTCATATTTTGATTTACCCTTTTCTGATGATGTCATTCTCTGGCACAGGCAGATGGTTACGCATAAGCGCATCAGACGTAAAGTTCAGAAGCAACTCTTGTGCCTCCTGTCTGACATTCTCTTGTGTTGGAGGGGGCTGTGGCCCATATCCCCCACCTCTTAAACTTAAAGGAAACCAACCACGTGCTGTATCATGAGCTCCAGTTGGTGCACAGCGAGGAGGATGCCTCTGTTCAATCCACTGATCTTGCTGGGAGGGTAGTCTTGGTAATCTGTCAGGCTGGCTGTAACCTGTTTAATGTACTTTTAGTTTAATGTCTTTATAGGCTGTCACATGCAATCAAATCCTCAGCCATGCAATTTTAATATATAATTAATGACATGTTCAGTTAAATAAGTAAAATCCTTCCTCTTATGGATAAAGCAGATAACCACCACAAGACCCAAAATAAAGCACAGCTTTTATATCTGCATTCCTTAAATAAGCACTTGGATTATTTTAATAGCTAACAATTCATCCAACAATAAAAATTGTGTTACACTTACCAGAAGCGGAGTTAATATTTGGTAGTTGTGGATAGGTCAGCCCACTATCAAATGATGCTGAGGAGAGCGAGAGATCCTCCGACTGATTCCTCCTGTGTGAGAAGCTTCCACTACGTCTCCTTATGGCATATTCATAATTGTAAGGGGCATGGTCATGCTCATCAACACTTGGCTGACTCATTCTTGTGCGTGGCCTGACAGACTGATCTGGTACGAACTGGTGACGACCGTATTCTTGGTGATAGTTAGTGTACTGATCATACTGCTGGTCGTTTGAGTTTTCATCAACATTGTTATTTTCACTGTCTTGTAAAGCTAGTTCATTGAGTTCTTCTACCGACCTGTTGGCATTCTCTCGATATGGAGGTAAAGTTGGCAGTGAAAAATGGTGACCTGCTTGGTGCTCTGGACCTGGAGACCCTGAAGAAGCAGAGGCTGGAGAGAAACTGACACTGTCGGGTGGTGGAGATGAAACTGCGGATACTACATTTTCCTCTGTGGTGCTGCTTGAGGGACTTCTCTGTCCGTCTCCTGTATCTTCTGCTCCTCCTGTGTGTGTGTCACCACCAGGTTGTGCCACTACTGGAGGCTGACGAATTTCGCCAGTGTTTAGGTTTGATGGTCGGGTTATAGAGTTCCCCTCAAGAGGAGTGTCTATAAAGCCCTTGGCCATGGTATCTGTTCAAAATAATTTAACAAGAATTTTGTTAATATAACATTTATCATATCAATCAATACAAGCTAATTTATTTAAAAATAGCAAACACAGAAACAAAAATTGTACAACTATACAGCAAAACCTAACAGGTTGAAAATGAACACATCACTTAACAGAACAGTGTTTCACTTTATGCTCTTATAAGCCAATACCAACAAATATACATAAATTAGCAATCAGCCAAAATCATAAAACACTCCCAAATAAATCAGCCCAAAGCATAAAACACTTGAAATCCAAAGGATACTATTTTACTAATGAAGGACAACTCGCATTCTTGTCATTAGTGAAATATCTTCGTTTCCAACACTGAACAATATCTCCCATATGAAAGGAATAAACATTTATGAATCATTATAAGTATAAATTACCTATATAGATGATGGCCAATTCTAATTTGAGAATGGTTTTCAATAGGTATTCCATAGATAATTATCGATTGTATACCTCAGGGTAGTGAGTATACATCTTCTCCATATAAATACAACCTTGCTAAAATATAAAGCATCTACATAACTTGTATGATACATAATACTTAAAATTAAATTAACTGTATCATCCCATGCACTGGAGAGGTTATTTAGGGAAAACACTGCCATAACACATATAAATGCATTAAGCCTGAAAAAAAGGCAGATATGGATTTTCAACTTGCTTGGCAAGTCTCCAGGCTGGATTTTATTTTAGAGCGAGGCAGCTTCCCATTGTAAATGTAGAGCCATTTTTGTGTGTCTTTCTTGTGTTTTATTGTATTGAGAAATTTATATGTGTCATATGACAGGCTCTATCAATGCTGCAGTTGACTTATATTGTAGTATAGGGTCCATCTTTATACTCAATGTAATAGCAGTATTGTTTTATGCGAGGACAAACACACACTTAATTTTTTTCGTATTTGTGTACTGTCGTGAACGAATGCGAAAAATACAACCATCCACAATAAAGATGACAATACAAAGCATCCCTACTGGCACAGGGGCACATTTTAGACACAGCATGGTTTCAGTCACCTTCCTCTTCTCATTCTAACTGCACATCCTTCATTGCCAGTATTTTAGAGCAAGAGGTTGGCAGCTTGCTGTGTGCCATCTAGTGCTTGCTAGAGACTGTGGATGGGTGCCATTCAAGGCTCTCTCTCCTGCTGGTGCTAGGAGACAGTGGTGACAACTAGGCTTTGGATGTTAGGTGAAACACGTTTGACTAACTGACTATGGCAATTATAGTAATTATGACTGCATTTGTCATCATCACTCACTCAATACTCATAGTACAATAAAGAAACACAGAGATCCAAAATCCCAAAATATCATGCACGTTACTACGCCTGCCATGACATCCGTCTAAAATGGGTTAAAAGCAAAGTATCTAGAAAGCACATTGTTTGCTCAAGAAGTTGCAGGTTATATGCTTTGCTGTATAATACTTTGCTCTATTTTCATGTGAAACTTATCCAAGTTCCAATCACAAAAAACACAATCATCTTCACTACCAGGAATGAAGTTATTGAGGAAGTTAAAACATTAGGCTTCCTCTTCCACAACTCTTCTTGACTAGTGAACAATTCCAGTAGGGTTCACAATTTCCACTATTGGTGAACAAAAACATTATTTCTATTCATGGGTAGTAGCCTAGGCAATTATCCAGATTAGGACTGCATGAGATTGAGCCTAAGATCTAGAGTAGCAGAGATAAAGAATAAATAAAACACTCGCATTAAGTATGAATAAAAACACCACTACCTCAAACATATACATTTTGGCAAGTTATAGCTTGTATACAGCCCTGATGACCAATTATTGAGAAAGGAACGAATTTAGACTTTAGGCTAAAATTTGAGAAAACACTTTCTTCATCTACTGTGGCACATGGCAGCTTTTAGAGGGAATTTTAATGTGCTATTTTTGGAGCATTTAAAATCTACGAAATACAAACCCAAACGCCTAACCTAAGCTTGCCTAACTTTGAAGTTATCCCTGCCAAAGGGAAGCTTCATTTCTCCTGGATACCCACTTTTAAAAGCACTTTGAACTATTTACTCTCTTCTTGGAGATTTTTAATTAGGCAAGTATATATCTGCAAAGATTATTTATAGAATAAATACTATTAGCAATGTATAATCAGTTTAAAAAATAATAAAACAAAGTTGTTGGATCTTGCAAGTTTTTTCGAAAGTTTGAACTATCTTAGCTAACAAGAAAATGCATGGCTAGTACTAGTTAATATATTCCAGTTTGGATTATTACCATATCCTAATTACTTACAAGTTGAACAGTTAGTCTTCATCAGCCTGGGGCATTCCTCTGGCACCAACTTTTGACTGTTGTTTTACACCGACCGGATATTCACTTTCTGTGCTTGCTATACATGTTTTGTTCTTGTCTAGTATACTGCTAGCATCATACGTTTTCATTTCCTCCCACAGTTGTTGTTTTTTACGCTATACTTTACACTTCCAAGCGAAAAGAGTGGCATTCTTTCCGAATCACTTCAAACTTTCAATGGATTTGAATGCAACACAAGCGGGAGCGAAAGCACAATCATCATAACAAGCTGAATTGGAGTTACCTAAAGTAGTTGCAGGCGAATAACTTCAATTCAGATTTCAAAACGTTCTTAACTACCATAGAAACAAAACAAAAAGCAAAGGATGTCCCACGTCCTGGACCCACGAACCTTCCCACTTCTGAAAGCAATTCACCTTCACCTCAGCCACTATTTGCGCTTCTCCACCTGGTCCCCGCCTTCCCGGGGGCGTCATTCAACCCTCACACGCAAAGGAAGTCGCAACACTAACCTTAGAGACGAGATAATGTCATAAATTCTTTCCGGAATGTTTGACAACAGCCTCCCTTCTGCCGATTGTTTACTACCCGCTGCTGCCACCTGTCGGCCGCGCCGCCAAGCGCTGCAGGTTGACACATGCCGAGGCGCCGCGACCGCCGCCGCCGCGACCACGGCGACCACGACCACGGCGACGAAAACACGGCAACGACGCTAGGGGGAACAAGAAGGCAATGGCAGCACCTGCTGCAACATCAGTGGTAAAATAAGAACTATAACAGATGAAATGATTAATAGAATAAGTGCGATGACAGTTTTTAGTAATTACGATAACATTTATGATAACATATAAAATGACAATAAAAATATCTGAATTAAGAGTTACAATAACAACAAACATAGTAATTACAATAACAATTATAATAACAATAATGAAATAATTAATAATCCATTCACGTATCATTTACAGTGCTTATAATAATACTAAAGGTAATCAAAATCCTTAAGACAATAGCAATTGATGATAGTAACAACAATTACAATAACAGCATTGTTCCCATAACATTGATGTCAATTACTGTGACAATGCTAATGATGATTTGTGATGATGATAATGATAATAGTAATAATGATGATACCAATTTCAATGGTGTTAATAATAATGATAATTGTAATTATAATGATGATTATGAGGATAATAATTATAACAATAATAATGATAATGATAAGAGTAAAGATTAAAAATGATAATAAGGACAGTAATATAGATAGTGATAATCATGGTCATTATGCTAATAAGAATAATAATCATAAGAACAACAATGATAATAAGGATAATAATAATAATTATGATGATGATGATGAAAATGATAATGCTGTTAATGATGATGATAATCGTAATAATAACAATAATAAGAATCATGATAACAATAATGAAATGAAAGTGATGATAATGATCACAATAGTGAAGATGATAATTATAATAATGATAAATAGTAATGATTTAAAATATAATACAATGATGATAATGATATTGCTAATGGTAATAATGATAATGATAGTAACTATGATAATTATAATAACAATGATGATAATAAATATGATAATTATAATAACAATAATGACAATAACAATGATAATGATAATAACAGTGATGATAATAATAACGATGACAAGGATAATAATAATAACAACAATAACTATAGAAATAAGCAATGGCACCAGTAATGGTAATGACAATAACAATGATAATTACAATCATAACGATAAGCATGAGGATGATGATAACAGTAATAACAATAACAACAACAAAACAGTAATGATAATTATGATGATAATGTTAGTGCTCCTACAAATAATAATGATAACAATATCAACAATAATGGTGCTATCAATTATAACAACGATGATGATGATAATTTTGACAGGGATTATGATAGCAATATATGCGTTTATGATAATCATTCTGATGGTAATGATGATAATAGTAATAATAATAATCATGATAATAATAGCAATAGTGATGGTGATAATCGTAATAATGATGATGAAGATGATAATGATAATACTATCAGTAATAATGATAATGATGATATTAATAATCATATTATCATTATCAATAATAATGATAATGATGGTAATAATGGTAAGAAATGATGATGAGGAGGATAATAAGGATGACAATAATAAACTGAAGAATGATAATAACAACGGCAATGACAATGATGCTAACAATAATGATAATAATGATACTGATGCCTATACCATTAAATGTAGTAGTATTAATAATGATAGAAAGG
>NW_028234427.1:28969582-28974582 GCF_977035675.1 Penaeus japonicus | reverse complement strand
TGTGTATGGCATCATGAATAAATCATTAATGATGTTTTAATGTCGTACCTGAATTTAACTCTGATTGTAAACGTTATTTCACGTATCATATTTAGTATCGAGACGATATACATACGTTTTTCTTCACATTCATTCTAATGTTTTTTTATGGCTAGTTGATATACATGTTTTTTTATTTATATATTACCATCGATAACTGCATCTGTCGGTGTATCTCTTTTGCTTCGTATGAACCAATTTTATGTGAACATTACAATATTTAATATGGTACTTCACACGCGTTCAAAATACATAGTTATTTTATAACACAGGTTAGTACCGGATCGTCAGCCAGTTTTTAAGCATTGTGGTTCCTTTAATGTTTGTTTAATTTTGTAGTTTGTACTGTTTTCTTATCTGATTTTATCATATGAGCAATTTCAGCTCACTTTATAGTTATATATCTTGGATGCCATCTTATGTATATGGTGTAGATAGGGTTTTTCAACAGGAATTTCCTCGGTTTGTTTGTTTGTTTTTCATACTTTTATATGCGGTTCTGAGTTTTTGTTTAATAGTGTCTTTGCCTTCTCATTTGTTTGCATTATATTTCGTTCGTAGTTTGACCTGTATGCTTTTTTTTTTGTCTTGACTTTATATATTTTTTGCTTGCCCTATATAAATGATTTTCCACGCTTATGCATCTTCTCATCGCTCTGTATTAGTTATGTGTTGTATACCATATGAGGATTAATTCATTATAAGTGTGTTTGTAAGTACGTTAGCGAGTGTGTGTATCCATGTGTATGTCCATGGTTATGAATCGTTGCGTATTCATGTCACAAGTGTGAACATGTTAGTCTACTTGTATATAAGCTCGTTTACAAGCAGCATGAATGGTCGACACCCATCCGTCTTCGGCATATAACTTGTCATAATAGGCCTATCCGAGTAGTTGAGCAGGCTATTAGCCCCAGTCGACTCGGTGACTCCAGGATCTGAAAGCTGTTGATGAGATCCTCGGAGCCTGTGTGAGTTAGGTGGATCATCTTAAAGTATTCGAATTTATTACACATTTTATTATTTTTTTCCCAAGGGGGGAAGGGAGGGAAGGGAAGGGAAGGGGGGAGGGGGGTTCTTGTTCCTTCTGCATGTAGCGTAATGCTTGAACTCTCGTTGCCATACGCTGGTCTACTCTTTTTAGACTTTCTACATTACGGTACCTCGCATTCCTTGGGCATTCTTTCTCTAGGCCGTTCCACATTATACGATGCTTTGCCCGAACCGTTCATTAGGTTATTGTTGCTGCTTTAGACTTACTTGATTAGTCATTGTTATTCTGTTCTTTAGCTTGACACAGTAGGAAAGATAAAAGGGCACACACACACACACACACACACACACACACACACACACACACACACACACACACACACACACACACACACACACACACACACACACACACACACACACACACATACACACACACACACACACACACACACACACACATAAACACACACACACACACACACACACACACACACACACACACACACACACACACACACACACACACACACACACACACACACACACACACACACACACGCACGCACACACAGGCGAAGTAAGACGACTTTAAGTGTAATATGAAACCGAAGTGGAGATGCTGCCTGTATGACTCCAGCCACGGAGCGCGTAAGAGCGGAGGATGCTGACGGCCGAGTAATTACTGGTGTAGAAAGTCGAGGCAGAGAGGACGTGTGCTTCGGCCGGTGAAAGGCTTACGTAGGGAGGGAGAGAGAGAGAGAGAGAGAGAGAGAGAGAGAGAGAGAGAGAGAGAGAGAGAGAGAGAGAGAGAGAGAGAGAGAGAGAATATGAGAGAGAGAGAGGAGAGAGAGCGAGAGAGAGAGAGAGAGAGAGAGGAGAGGAGAGAAGAGAGAGAGAGAGAGAGAGAGAGAGAGAGAGAGAGAAGATGGATATATAGGGATATTACGTGTGTTTTCTGTGTCTAGGTATATGTGTATGGATATTTATGTATACATTTGTGTATAGAAGTATGATTTATATGTTTACTGTATAGTGTGTATGTATCGTATACTTTAAGTATGTTTGTAAATGTAGTTTGTTTGCATCTACTTGTAAATATGTATTTATGGATAGAATGGATAAATATATAGAAAGATATGCGTACCACACACACACACACACACACACACACACACACACACACACACACACACACACACACACACACACACACACACACACACACACATATATATATATATATATATATATATATATATATATATATATATATGTATGTATGTATGCACACACACAACGTATACGTGTCTGCGTGATATGTAATGACATAATGTGATGACAATATAATCAATCATCCTATGACTCCTGATAAGAAACGTCTCTTGAAATGGAAAACAAAGAAAATTAGTCATAGAATCGAACTCCATTATCCTGTGCGTCATTATAGTTTATCGCTGCCCCGCGTAGGCCAAAGCTGCCACGGAGGCCAATCACGAACCAGGCTGGGGGCGGTGTAGTATGTCAAAGGTGGCGGAGGTGGTCCTTAGAGTTGTGCCGAGGATGCCTGTCGGACTCGTGTTTACAAGCGGGTCCTCTGAAGGATTGGGAGATCGTGTAAGGAAATGGCAGAAGGATATGTCCCAACACAGTCGCAGTCTATCTATATATATATTTACATATCTGGCTATCTATATATCCATACAAACACGCGCATTAACACACACAAAGAGAGGGAGAGGGAGGGGAGGGAAAGAGAGAGGGATGGGGAGGGGGAGGGAGAGAAAGAGAAAGAGAGAGAGGGAGAGGGAGAGGGAAAGGGAGAGGGAGAGGGAGAGGGAGAGGGAGAGAGAGAGAGAGAAAGAGAAAGAGAAAGAGAAAGAGAGAGAGAGAGAGAGAGAGAGAGAGAGAGAGAGAGGGAGAGGGAGAGGGAGAGGGAGAGGGAGGGAGGGAGCGAGAGAGAGAAAGAGAGAGAGAGAGAGAGATGAGGATAACATCAAAAAGGGAAGCCTAAGGGACCCCTTTCCTGAAGAAGATAAAATCAAAACGTTTTCGAGTGGACGTTGTGGTCGCTTTAGATGTCACACCCAATCACACACGACACCGTCCCCTCACCCCATAGATACCATAGACACAGATAGATAGACGGATTAAATAGATGGAGAGATGGGTGGTTCGACAGGCTGTAAATTGTTTTTCCATAAATCCTTTGCTTCTTGTGTTTTACGTTAGTGTTTACGGACAGCCAGAGGAGGCAATATGGTACACCTTAGATGTGTGTTTCGTGCAACGGATTACTCATGAGTATTATCGTGTGGTTTATGTGTGTATATGTTGCCTGCAGAGCATTTGAGGATGGGGCAAAGGCTGCAGTGAACTACCTAAAGTGATTTATGTTTTGAAAAGTTTTTTTCGTGGAATGAATTTGTTGACTACAGTGTCTTCTCCGAATCTCACATCTGAGCGGTTTGCGGTGCACGTCAGCGACTTTTCAAAACCCTTGCAGGCTACAGGGTTACATGATCCTCGGATACAGTAGGTATGATATTAGCTCCAGATACATACCGTTGCAGAATAATACAGAATTTTGTATAGGTCTTGCTTTCTATACCGGCGGTCGTAAGTCTTATTGGTCTGATACTCAACTGAAATTAGTTCCAAATCAATCGAGTGTGAGATAGTTTTCAATCGTAAGTTACGGAAGCTGGCGTGCGGCGGCCGTAGAGTAATGTCGAAGGTATGCTGAGCCTTCCCCCTCCCCTTCCTCTCCTGCACGTCCTCCACTTTCCCCTCCCCCGTCCTCCTCCCCCTCCTCCTCCTCCTCCGTGGTCCAAAGCCTCTCTCCCTCACCCCTTCCCCCTCCACCTCTTCTGCTGGCTGTAAGCTCATCTCGTAGTCATTTCTAGCTTTGTGTTGCACCATAGACTACTGGCACATGGGCGATTCGCTGGCTGTGTGTCTTAATGTGGTCATCTGATTAGGGAATCTGCAGTCGTGTAATCGGACGACGAGGTAGCTAAACGTGCAGCTGTTTGGATGCACACAAACAAGCATGCAGGTATGGAAGTGGGTATCTGTCTGGCTTGGTGGTAAACAAGCAGTCTCGCTGGCTGTTTGGCTGATTGGCTAACAGGTACATGATTAGCTGGCTGTCCGTTCGGCCTTTGTGGCGAGTCTCTCTGGAGTAAAAGGTTACCATTTTTGTACAGAAGGGCTTGAGAAATAGCCATTGTGTTTGTCTGGTAGTCTGTGCGGTGTGAGTCTGGACGAAACTACCTTTAAGGATTTTCTCTTTTTCTTTTTGAAGAGCGAATGTTACATGGCGACATGAATGAACGCACGCTAACCGTCGTGGTGTAAGGCCAGGCGAGAATGTATAGATCTTGTTCGCGCGGAGTCAGTCCCAGCGTGCGCCATGACGGTGTGGTAACCGTTGAAACGTCATAATTACATGAGCCAGAAGTCGCCAACGGCTGTCGAGTGCGCATGCGTCGCGGTTGTGAAAGGTCAGCCTTAGTGTAGCAAAGGTCCCGTAAACCACACTTTGCTCGCAGACTGAGACAAGTTTTTGGACGGATTTCGCCTGGCTCCTCGCGCGCCACTCCTGCCCTGTCCCTTCCCGCCCCGGAGTCCCGGAATGTCTTCTGCAAACACCGCTTTCTTTCTGGATGTTATTTGTTATGATTCACTGTTTTAGACTTCATTGAGGCGCATTATTTTCGGTCATTAATTTAGACAATAAAGAATAAGAATGTTAGTTCTATTAATCGGTTTTATAAATGACTTCCCCTTTTCTAAATACTGTCTTAAAAATAGCGCCTTCCTGTCTCGTGTGCGTCGTCACCTTCCTATTCCCTGCGCATCTTTCAATCCGTTTCGTCGCCCTTTTCCTTTCTCTTCCCCAAGACATGTTTACGCAACCCTCCAAGACATAAAAATCCCTGGCAGGTGACCCCGAGGTCGCAGGG
>NW_028234427.1:28949582-28962082 GCF_977035675.1 Penaeus japonicus | reverse complement strand
AGTATAAGAGTAATGCTAATGATCATAGCGATAATGGCAATAAAGTATGATGATAATTATGATGATTATCATGATAATAATTGCTGTAGTAGTAATGATAATAATCATTATCCTAGTATGAACAGTAGAACGGCAATTATCACTGTGAAATAGTTGCTAACGAAATCGTAATGGCATTTCCACCAAAGAGAGTCTCTTAATCGAACAGCATACCTAACTATTGATCTATTCAAAATGAAAACAAAAACATTTGGCTCATTAATGAAAACCGAGTATGTTGTTTATTAGTCCGAGTCGCCGGTCGAGGAAAGATTTCTACTTGACCTTGACTTTGCTTTGCGGGGGAGGGGGAGAGGAGGAGGAGGAGGAGGAGGAGGAGGAGGAGGAGGAGGAGGAGGAGGAGGAGGAGGAGGAGGAGGAGGGAGGAGGAGGGAGGAGGAGGAGGAGGAGGAGAGAGGAGGAGGAGGAGAGAGGAGGAGGAGGAGAGAGGAGGAGGAGGAGAGAGGAGGAGGAGGAGGAGGAGGAGGAGGAGAGAGGAGGAGGAGGAGAGGGGAGGAGGAGGAGAGAGGAGGAGGAGGAGGAAGAGAGGAGGAAGGAGAGGGAGGAGGGAGGAGGGAGGAGGAGGAGGAGGAAGGAGAAGGAGGAGAAGGAGAAGGAGAAGGAGAAGGAGAAGAAGACGAAGAAGAAGAAGATTGAGAAGAAAAAGAAGAAGAAGAAGAAGGAGCAGGACGAGCTGGAGGAGGAGTTGGTGGTGGAGGTGGAGCTGGAGGAAGAGGAGGACGAGGACGAGGAGGAAGAGGAGGAGGGGGAGGGGGAACGAAAGAGTGGGGGTTGCGAAGGAGGCGAGGGAAGAGGGGGGAGATGGTTGACGAGGGAGTGAAGATTTGGTGTGTGAGGGGGGGTGAGTAGGGAGGGGAAGAGGGGGGGGGCGATAGGGGGGTTGGGGTTGAGAGATGGCAGTGTGGAAGGGGGGGGGTAGTGATGAGGGAGAGGTTAAGATAGCGTTGTGAGGTTGAGGATGCTGAGGATGAGGTTCTCAAGGTGGTGGGGGGAGGTTGGGGGGGGGTGATCTCCCCCTCCGACAGACAACAGGCGACGCATCCGTTAAGGCTGCATGTGTCGAAAGCTTTGTTTTCTATTTAAAAAGACCAAGTGTCGGTTTTCAGCTTAACTTAATCTTTATTGATGTTTATGCCTTGTGTTATATACATACAGATAATGTATGTCTATATATATATATATATATATATATATATATATATATATATATATATATATATATATATATATATATATATATCCTGCAGAACACAGATTACTTTAACCTTGAATAAAAGTCTGTCGAGAAATTTTTATTATTTTTTCTTTTTTTTTCTTTTTTTACACATAAAGTATTCAAGGTTTGCTTTCGACGATGTCTATGAAATGAAAAAGTTTTCACTCTTCATGTGGTAGTTTTTTTTCCTTTATGAAGTCAGTATCATCATTCAGTAGATTTGTCAGTATCACCTTTATCAATGTTATAATCCTTATCAATGCCTTTATCAAATAAGTACAAGCAGTCCGACCTCGGTAGATATGTTGATCATTATAGTGTGTGCGTGTGTAAGTATTTGTGTTTGTATGTCCGAAATTTTGTGCGAGTTTGTTGATAAGTATGTGCAATGGTGTGCATGTATGTGTGTATTCACGTGTACATGTGTATAGATATAATGCATGCGTGTCTACGTGTATTTATGAGTATGTGTATACGTTCATGTGTGAATATGTGTGAGTGAGTGAGTGCCTCGGTCTGAATCGCATACCAGACGCACCAACTTGGAAGCTTCCTACAGCCACTCCCATGTCGCCCCTCCCCCTCGACCCCCCTCCTTCCCAAGCCCGCCCCCTTCCCCTCACCCTCCTCTCCGTCTGCCTCCCCCCACCCTTAGCTTCTCCTCCTTCTCCCTCTCAACCTCTTTTCCTCCTCCCCCCTCCTCAGCCCCCCCCCCATCCTCCCTCCCATCCCTCCTCACTCTCTCCTCCACCTCCTTCGTCTGGCCATTATCGCTCCTTTCCACTTCTTCCTTTAGCCACGCCCCCTTTCCTCTCAGACCTTCCCTCTTCACTTTTCCTCTTCCTCTTCCCTTTTCCTCTTCCTCTTCCCTCTCCCTCCTCCTTATGCTCCTGCTCCTGCTCCTCCTCCTCCTCCTGCTGCTCCTCCTCCTCCTGCTGCTGCTCCTCCTCCTCCTCCTCCTCCTCCTCCTCCTCCTCCTCCTCCTCCTCCTCCTCCTCCTCCTCCTCCTCCTCCTCCTCCTTCCATTCCTCTTCCTCCCCCTCTTTCCATCCATCTCCCTGTTCCACATTTGTTATTGGCGTGAATGTTATTTTTTGTGATTGATTTGTCGTTTTTTAAGATATGTTATTGATCAATAAACCTATGTTTATTGCATTTTCCCAATGATACAGACTTCGGGTGATACCATTAGCTTTATTATTATTATTATCAAGAGAGTAATGATATTTGATGATGATGTCCATACCAGCGTTGGGGATTATTATCACAATTTTTATGACCAGTATTCTTATTGCTGTCACCATCGACGTTTTCACCATCAACATTATCACTATTATTATCACCATTGATATCACCGCCACCATTATTCAAAGCTATACCCTCCCCCCCTTCCCTCCCTTTGTCAACACGCCGCCGCCGGTGTCACAGAATCACACAACCTTCACACCTCGGCCACTCCTGTAGCTCCTCCCTCTCCCCCCCTCCGTCTCTCTCTCTCTCTCTCTCTCACTCACTCACTCTTCTCACCTCTCTCACTCTTCTCTCCTCTCTCACTCTTTTCTCCTCTCTCACTCCTCTCTCCTCTCTCCTCTCTCCTCTCTCCTCTCTCTCTCCTATCTCTTCTCTCTCTCTCTCTCTCTCTCTCTCTCTCTCTCTCTCTCTCTCTCTCTCTCTCTCTCTCTCTCTCTCTCTCTCTCTCTCTCTCTCTCTCTCTCTCTCTCTCTCTCTCCTTCCCCTTGTCTTTCTGTCCCTCCCCTTTCTTCTCCTCCTCTCACCCCCTCCATCTCCCTATCCCTACCCTATCTTTTCCTTCTCCTCTCTCCCCTCCTCTCTCTATCCCTCCCCTTTCTCCTCCTCCTCCAACACGCTCTACCTCCGACCCCATCCCCCACCCCCACCCCGCTTTCCCTTCGTCCCTCTTCCCCCTTCCACCCCACCTCCTCCTCCCTCCACACTCGGGCAGTCTTGTTTTGACGTCCCGCCCAAGCCTTGTGCTGTGACCGAGTGCTGTGTGCTCTGTGTGAGGCGTTTCTGTGTGTGTGTGTGTGTGTGTGTGTGTGTGTGTGTGTGTGTGTGTGTGTGTGTGTGTGTGTGTGTGTGTGTGTGTGTGTGTGTGTGTGTGTGTGTGTGTGTGTGTGTGTGTGTGTGTGTGTGTGCGTGCGTGTGTGTGTGTGCGTGAGAGGTAATGAGAGGGAGCTGGTGAAAGTGTCTGTCTGTACTGTGTATGAGTCTGTTGGCCTGTGTGTATGATAGGGGAAGTGTGATTCAGCTTGTATGTGTGTTCATAATTGTGTGTGCTTGTATTTGTATCAATATAAGGAGTAGGAGTGTAAACGAATCCTGTTTACCAGCATCGTAGCATCCATGCTCGCAACAGAGGTTTAGTTGCATGCTCGCGGCAAACAACAGTGACGATATCAATATGGTTGTGGTGGAATTGCGGCCATGACGTCAAAAATGGGCATAAGCGCATGTGCTTGAGTTTTTTTTCTTTGTTTGTGTTATTACTGTCATCTTCATCATCAACATCTTCACCATCGCAACCACCATCATGGTTATCATCATCATCAATCTTTGATGACGAAATCAGGCATATCAAAATTCTAGTAGTAATGATTACCAAGTCATCAATGACGTCATCATTTTACTGACACCAATTACAGTGTCTTCGATATCAATGGTAGTAATAGTTGTTGGGAATAGTGATGCTGGTGGTAGCAGTGAGAGAATATTGTTGTCAGCAGTAGTTGTTGATTAAGCTAGTGGCAGTAGCAATCATGGTCGTGGTCGTGGTAGTAGGAATATTAATGGCAGTTGTAGTACGTGTAGTAATAGAAGTGGTGGTGGTAACAGTAATGGCAGCAGTGATAGAAGTAGTAACAGAATATGCGGTTGTGGTAGTAGTGGTAGGAATGGTAACCATGGTGGTAATGATAGTGATAATTATGATGATAGCTGTAGTGTTACTAACAATGGCGGTCGTGGTAGTGATTATAGTAAATTTAGTAGCAATAAAAGTAATAATGGTTATGGAGGCAGTAGCAGTAATGGTGATGGTAGTAGCAATAATAACACCAATTGTGGTTGCGGTATTAGTAATGGTACAAGTAATGACGTCATTAGTAGTGATTGTGGTACTAGTAATGGTGCCAGTAGTAATGCCAATAGTAGCAATAGTAGTAATAGTAGCAGCATAAACAATAAAAGCAAAAGTAGTAGTATTAATTATAGGAGTGGCGGCATCAAAAGGTGCGGCAGCAGTAGTATTAGTAATAGTAGCATTATTATTATTATTATTATTATTAGTAGTAGTAGTAGTAGTAGTAGTAATAGTAATAGTAGTAGTAGTATTGGTCGTAGCAGTAGTGGTAGAAGTAGTGGAATTAGGCTAGCAACAGAGAAATACCTATTGCTTCTCGGCCATCCGTTGAGTTCCGGTGAGACGGGCGTGCGGGCGTGCGGGCGTGCAGGCGGGCTGGTGTTGTTTATCTAGGGTCGCGAAGCCCCATTCCTGCGCGCCCAACATGGAAACTGGCTGCAGCACTCCCTGCGCTCCTCCGTCCCTCGCCTCTCCTCTCCTCTCGCCTCTCCTCTCGCCCCGCCGCCGTCACCCGGGCCCGTAGGGACAGATCCTCCTCCTCCTTCGCCTTCTTCTTCTTCCTTCCTTTTTTTCTTCCACCTCCTCCTTCTTCTATTTCCTTCTCTTCTTCTTTTTCTTCTCCTGCTCTTCCTTTTCTTCTTCTTCTCCTGCTCTTCCTTTTCTTCTTCTTCTTCTCCTCTTCCTTTTCTTCTTCCTATTCTTTTTCCTCTTCCGTCTCATCCTCCACCTTCTTCTTCTTCGTCTTTTCTTCTTCCGTCTCCTCCTCCACCTTCTTCTTCTTCGTCTTTTCCTCCTCCTCTTGCCTACCTCGCGACCAGGAATGTTCCTTCGCCCTCCTCCTCCTCCGCTCCTTCGCCCCTTTCTTGGGATTGCCTTTTACCCCCCACCCCTACCCTACCCATTCCTTCATCCCCCCACCCCTACCCCCTCACCCTCACCCATTCCTTCATCCCCCCACACCCCTTCACCCATCCCTCCCCCCCTCCACATATACTCCTTGCCCCTCCCTCCTCCCTAATCCCCAGTGGGGATGCTAGGGATGCCCTCGCTCCTCCGTGGGGAACCAGGCTCGCTTTTTTCTCTCAGGGGACAGGGGCTGGGGTCGGCTGGGGTAGGGTTTGGGTAAGGTTGGGGCAAAGCGGGTAAGAGGGTGGGGTTATGGTGAGACGGGGTGGAGGGGGTTGAGGTGGATAGAGATGGAGGTAGAGATGGGATGTATGGGCATATATGTTTATATGGACACACACATACACGGACACGTCCCCCCCCCCACACACACATACACACATACACACAGAATCATGTAGATGTACATGCATGCATGAATATATAGTGGAAATGAGAAGAGAGAGAAAGTGAAGGAGAAAAAATCTACCCAGAGCGAAGGCAACTATCAGGTCATTACAAAATCACTGCATTCCTTCGCGTCGTAAGAACATAGTGAAACAATGATGAAATACAATTTAAAATCAACACACTACTCTCTCTCTCTTCTTCACACACACACACACACACACACACACACACACACACACACACACACACACACACACACACACACACACACACACACACACACACACATACACGCGTATGCATATCCAAGATGCATACGGCCATCACGTTCGCAAGGCAGCGTAAGTGGCCCTTGTGTGTGATATCGGCGAGATTAAAATACACAAGACGGAATTAATTACGTCCCAGCCCTGAACAAGGTCTCGAGGTACTGGAAGCGACGCCATTTTGACGAGCCCCTCGATCGTAGTCCAGCTAACCTGGCCACATTTTTGCGGTCGCCACAACTGTGTGAAATTGGAACATGAATTTCAACGTTAGCTGTCTTTTTTCCGAGAGTCAAGTAAAAGGATTTTTTTGGTTAATCTGAATGTATATATATTTTTTTTTGTGGGGGTGGATGGAATGGGGTACCCCCTTCGTTTTGCTATAGTATTTATTCTACTTCCGTCCAAAATGAGGCATCATTTCAACAGATAAAATTAGTTCTAAGGAGAGCCATAGTCAGGTGCACTTGGTACTCCTAAAACTATGTTTTCAGTCTCGCCAGACTAGAAAAAAGATAAAACTCTCAAAAACGCGTTTATTTACCTGAACACTGAGCCATGTTTCCGCAACAAGTCGGATTTCCCGCCAAATTTGGTCACGTGTCCACGTCGCAGCGTGTTGCTTCAGTACGTGAATTAGTATTTTTTTCCAACTTGTCTTTTTTTGTAATATCCAGAAGTCTTGGCATGGCTAGCATTCCACCGTGCACCTGGACGTTGAGCGTAGCCGCAGGTGGAGAGTTCTGAAACACCGGTATTCTTCCACCAAATTCCAGAAATATGGATGGATTGGACCCTCGGTTTCATAAGAATTTATATTACAATGGACTGGGCTGGAGACGAGAGAGAAAGGTTTGTAAAGTCCAGGGTTCACTACAAACACGTTACTGTTAGTCTACGCTGTGTAGGCTTACATATCAATGAAGGTGATATGTGGGGTTTCTCACTTACTTCTCTCCTTTCATCTGGGAAAGTATGGTATAAATACACACTAATCTCACGAGGGTTCTAACCAGGAAAGCTAAAACTAGTATATGGATATGCGTAATAAAGGACATTAACGTAAGAGAAGTGAAGGAGGAGGAGGAAGAAGAAGAAGAAGAAGAAGACGAAGAAGAAGAAGAAGAAGAAGAAGAAGAAGAAGAAGAAGAAGAAGAAGAAGAAGAAGAAGAAGAAGAAGAAGAAGAAGAAGAAGAAAAAGAAGAAGAAGAAGAAAAGGAAGAAGAAGAAGAAGAAGAAGATGAAGATGAAGAACAAGGAGGAGAAGGAAAAGGAGAAGAAGAGGGATGCTGAACACTATGCCAACGACTTTCCTCCCTCCATCCCAATGAACCCCGTAACCTGCGTACCGACCATCCCAATACCATCAAGTACCGCCCCGGCAACCACTCACCAGTTATTCTAACAATCCCCGTACACACAATCCCATTAATCTTCCGGCAAGATAACTGAACAGCCTCCCGACAAACTAATGATTGGGCTATGACCAACCGCAGGCGCAAAGCCCGGAGTCCACTTCAGGCAGACTTCAGGTATCCTTGACTTCATGTCTCCTCTCCGCCGCAGACAGTTCCAACCCGGCGCTCGGGCTTGGTCTCCTCGCACCTACAGACAGACGGGCGTTCCTTCGTCTGCTGGGAACACGCGCGCGCGGCTGGTCCTCTCATGGCGAGGAAATCTATTTTTATATCTTCATGCGACTGCAAGCCAGTCAGTCAGATGAACTGTGAATGCAGACTGGACGGACTCGTAGACACAGTGATGCTGCTTCGACCCTACACTCCATCACTCGTACCACACAATCATTTCTACCACAGTACCACATCGCAACCTGCCTACTTACAGCATCTACTATTAGGAGTTGGTCTATACATCTACACTCTCCAGGTAGTCGACGCATCAACAAATTGTATGTTGGTGCCCCACGGAAGCGACGAACATGGTTGTAGACTATGAATTAAATTATTAAAAATGAAGCTGCCTGCATATCTGGCGTCATACGATATGGTTGAGTTGGGCCCGCAAGGCCTCTCCGCTCAAAGTGACCCCCGTTCAGAGCACATTCCTGGCTAGGGACGGACACCAGTCATGGATAAATAGATCTCCTTTGTTCTACCACTCTCATGCGATTGTAAGTGGTTATTGGGTGTAATTAGATACATAAATTGATTCGAGTGTGTGTAAGTGAGCGACGCTAAAAGGAGCGAAGCTATTTAAAGAGAAGAAAAATGTGGTTTGGCCGCGCAGGGTGATGGGGGTGGCATGGCGGACGGTCGGCCATTGTGCCTCGCTGCAGGGGGTTACTGCGTCCAGAACCCTGACTCATACGATGGCATGCAGAGCCACAAACATTATTTAATTCTATTTCCACTCTTATTCTGAGTTATATCGTCAGATTTTCACACATTTGTTTTGAGAATACTTACGATAATGATAACGTTTTAAAAATAGATAGAATATTCCGTCGAGGGATATAAGGAGAAGGCGAGGGAAACCAAAAAATAAGGCATTCGGACACACAGCGCGTCACGCACTCGGGGATCTGGGTTACCTGCTCAAAACTAACACCGTTTTCGCACCTTGGACAATTAACGCGTCCTTTGATGAAGTCGGATATTCTCCAACTATTTTTGTCCTGGAAAAAACAAAACAAAATCCTCCTCAGGTTACCAGTGTTGAAGGTTATTTGAACGTCACACATCATAAGGACGTAAATGTTTGTTAATAAATAGGAAAGGAAGGGGGTGGAAATATATTGCCGTTATCTAATTCCAAACACCGATAAAACCGACTGGCGCAGAAACAACACTGGAGTAAGAAACACGATCCACACAGATAATAAACGGTAACTCAAGCCGGGGAAAAGTGCAAGTGGTAGAATGCGAGGACGTGAATGTAGCTGCGAGTTGGAGAATAGGGTAGAGCGAGAGAGCGCCGGCGAGCACCCGGGTACAGTCATCCTCAGGGACAAGGTTCTCTCCTGGCCTCGCTGGCCGAAGGACTCGATGCGATGCGAGAAAAAAGGCGGTAAATAAAGAAATAGTTTCTCTATACATTCCTTTCCTTCGCAAGGGAAAAAAAGTTTTGGTTCTGCCGCAGGACTCGAGGGCGCTGGGGAGATATTGTGAGATGTTCTCGCGGTCATAACTTCGTCGCTGTAACTAGCCAGCCTCCTCGCCTCTGAAAACCATGACCGGCACTCCTTGCCTTCCATTCCTTACGCTTGCCATTTACCTTGTCTCGCAACAGAAACTGCAATACAGCGTCGCCTGCGGATGGCTCAACACGCAAACAAATTTATCTTTTCCCCCACGACGGAGATAGACCATTGCAATTGCTTTCTGTCTGTAGGATTGCAAGCACGATTGCACGAGGACGATTTACTCCACTGCCTACACGACACTTGACAGTAATTAGTTGGAGCTTTTATGTGAGATTCCTGCAGCGCTCGGGTGGGACAGGTGCGCTGTTTGTTTTTCTCGCCTCGCAAAAATGTCGGCGTCTTCATAAGTTCTTTGGGGAGGGTTAAACGCCGGGAGAGGTGTGTGTGTTGCTGGGGGGGGGGGGTCTGAGCAACACTGCGACGTTGTCTGGAAGTACGTGTTTCGCAGGACAGTGTCTGAACGTAGGGATTACGACGAGGGAAGAAAGTGGCCGTGGACGGCGATGACGGGGCTCGCGGCGTTAACTTGACTCTCCATGATTTACGGATTAGATTACGCGCTCATGAGGACAGATTAGGTAATGAGGATTCGACGGCGGTGGCGAGAGTGGAGTCGGAAAGAGGAAACAGCGATGGAATGCCGTGTACAGCTGATACCCGCTATCGCTCCATGTGATTGCCTCGGCTTGCCAGATAACGGCCCTCGATGTGCCTCTCACTTGCACGTGCGTCTCGTAACTCTGAGCGCCGCATAATTTCTTACATGATATAACTTTGTTCCACATAATTTGGTACAACACATAAGATCGTGCGCCGCCGCAACTTTTTACGCCGCATTAAACGTTTAACAATTTGAACGTCAAACATTTACCCAAATTTAAAGTTTATGTTGAAGCACTCATTTAAATTATATTCACATAACCTTGTACGTGTCTCAAACAACCATATGGTTAGAGAGCTGTACCTTGAACATTGGACTCATTATGTACTACAAGGGTTTCTACAGTGCAGGTTTACAGTGCAGCTGCCTTTACCTGCTGTGCAGAAGGAAGGTGATTTAGGAAGTAGATCGTTTATTTTTTGTGTTTATCTTGCTTCACCCATCATTGATAATTTCACACTATTGCACCATAGACAATACCGGAGTGTATTTTTACGACTCGAGTCTGAGAACCGCCTTCAGCACCACAGCCGTGCACTCGAACTTGCATTACTGCAGGACAAGACGAAAGCACGTTGCAGTGGCAGAGTTCGCCAACAGCAGTCCTCCGAGAGTACATCTCCACCACCACAGCCAAAGTACACCCGCCCCACTGCCGGAGTACACGGCCCACAGGCGCGCCAGGTACCAGATAGTGACGTCAGGAGGGTGGAATGTGAAGTACCATGTTTTTGAGATATAGCTTCAGTCTTAGGTGGGCCGGCGACTCCCCCGGTATGTGCACCAAGTTTAATACTGCTGTTATGCACGTACTGACCAGAATCAGGAACCCGCAGCACTCGCTTGATTCTCGTGCAGGTCTTGTGGTACGCGCGGTAGGTAGGTTGGCTGTGTGATTGGAAATATTAGCATGCGAGTTGTCGGCTTGTGGGAACTGCGATGAAGAGGCTTGGCGATTGGGGTTTGATGGCTTGTTAGGAAAACACGGGCTTGAATTTTGATTAGCTTTTTTGTCATTTTCTCTCGGTGTTGTTGTTATTGTTGTTGTTGTAATCGATTTGAAATTCTTTTATGGCATCTTCTCTCTCCGTCGTTATTGTTATCGCGGTTGTTGTTATTATTAGCGATTAGTTTTTTTTTTGCGTCATTTTCCTCGGGTGTTATTATCGTCGTGGTGGAAGCTGTGGTCTGTAGCACCGTGTGTTCGTGCATCGGGCTATAATTGAAAAATGCACTGGGCTTTGTTTTATGGCACGGCAGATGCACCACTCCAGGCTATGATGCTGAGAGAGATTCACGCCCGGGAGATGAACGGGGGAAGTCCCTCGTCCATCTTCCCGCTGGAACACCAGACGCATTACAGTTGTTTTTCGGAATTATGTTACGATGGAATACTGTAGCTCTGGGATTTTGCGGATTTGTTTTATTCTCATTTCGGTATAGTAGTCAGAGTTATGATGCAATGTAACGCTGTTGTTCTATCAGTCTATGTAGTCGTCAGAGGTATGATACGTGTTTATGAGATGCTGGTGTTCTAGGGGAGCATTTTTTTGCGAATCCATTAGTCATAATATTATATGGATAAGAAATGTAGTAGGTCAGTATAGTAAGCTCTTTCCCTTTCTCTTTTTCAAAATGTTCAGCAGGCAGATAGAGACATGCTTAAGAAATGCTGTAATTACACCACGTTGCAGTTCTTTCTTTTATTCTTTATAAATAAAATCGTTGGAATTATGATACGTGTTTCTGAAATGCCGTAGCTCAATGAGGGAGTGTGCGCGCGTGATGCCAGACCGTTGCTAAATGACCGAAGGGCATTTACCTTGGGCATCAGTGCAGGTTCGAGCTGCCCCTCACGCCGCCAGCCTGCAGCATGTCACATCATGGTAAAAGAATGCTGATGGTCAGCATATTAGTCTTGATTGTGTCTCGGATTCGCCTCCGATTTGCATGGGTTGTGTCCCGCGCTGCTTACCTGCTTGCCGATCGCTGCGCGTTTAGTATATGCTCACCATACTGGACTGAAGTCTAGGAGTACTCGCATTTACATATCCTCAAAGTGCGATGCTTTTTTCTACCTTTTGTTTTCTGAATACAAAGTGCTCTCCTTTTTTACGTTGGGTCTGGTTCCTTCCCCCACCCCACTCTCTGCCCTCCCCATCTTGATCCCTCTCCCTTCTCCTCCCCTCCCCAACAAGACTCCTCCACCCCCTCCCCACTCTCGCTCTCCCAGCCTATCCATACCCAGACTCCCCCCCCACCCTATCGTAGCTCCCTTCTCCCCTCCCCCTCCCCCTCCCCTCCCCTCCCCCTCCCCCGGGACCGGCACGCAGGGCTGGGCGCAGCGTGGGCTGTTCTCTAGGCTCGGTGGCCGCGCACTCGGGGATTCAGCCGCAGTGATACGTACGCGGTCGCTCGCCAGCCTCCGATTCCTGGAGATTTGCGAATGTTTGGGGCAGATTCGCGAATCATGCACAGTGCAGGGTCGCGTTGCAGGGTAGCCTTGCAGGGCACCAGCGTTGTTCGTGGTCTGGATGTGACCGGCCGCCTTGTCTCTGTCTGTCTGGTTGTCTGTCTATCTCTGTTTCTCTCTATTTCTCTCTCTCTCTCTTTCTCTCTTTCTCTCTTTCTCTCTTTCTCTCTCTCTCTCTCTCTCTCTCTCTCTCTCTCTCTCTCTCTCTCTCTCTCTCTCTCTCTCTCTCTCTCTCTCTCTCTCTCTCTCTCTCTCTCTCTCTCTC
>NW_028234427.1:28942082-28944582 GCF_977035675.1 Penaeus japonicus | reverse complement strand
TCCCTCCCCTCCCCTCTCCTCTCCTCTCCTTGCTCTCTTCTCCCATGTTCCCCCCTCCCCTCTCCTCTCCTTGCTCTCTTCTCCCATGTTCCCCCCTCCCTTCCCCTTTTGTCCCCTCCTTTCCCCTTCCCTCCCCTCCTCTCTCCTCTCCTTGCTCTCTTCTCCCTTCCCCATCTGTCCCCTCCTTTCCCCTCCCTCTCCCCCCCCATCCTCTCCTTACTCTCTTCTCTCATGCTCTCCCTTCCCCTTCCTTCCGCTCCTTTCCTTCCCCTCCCCTTCCTTCCCCTTCCTTTCCCTCCCCTCTCCACTTTCCTCTTTTTGCTCTTTTCTCCCATGCTCTGCCCTCCCCTTCCTTCCCCCTTCCCCTCCCTTCCCTTCCCCTCTCCTCCCTTCCCCTCCCCTCTCCTCTCATTTCTTTCTTCTCCTATGCTCTCCCCTCTCCTGCCCCTCCTCTCCCCTCCCCTCCCTCCCCTGTCCCCACTGTGCTCTCCCCTCCCCTCCCCTTTTCTCTCTTACGCTTCTCTTCATCCATGCTCCCTCCTCACTCCTCTCTTTTCCCATACCCTCCCTTCTCCTCTCCTCGTCTCCCCTCCACTCCCATCCTCATCCCTCTTCTCTTTGCTTGTCTTTTCCTACCTCTTCTCTCTCCTCTCTTCTCCTCCCCTCCCCTTCCCTCTCCTCTCCTCTCCTCTTCTCTCCTCCCCTCCCCTCCCCTCCCCTCCCCTCCCCTCCCCTCCCCTCCCCTCCCCTCCCCTCCCCTCCCCCTCCCCTCCCCTCCCCTCCCCTCCCCTCCCCTCCCTCTCCTCTCCTCTCCTCTCCTCAACCCTCCCCCTCTCCTCTCCTCTCCTCAACCCTCCCCCTCTCCTCTCCTCCTCTCATATCCTCCCCAAAGCCCCTCTGTTCCCCTCCCCTCTTCTCCCCACCCTCACCTGCCCTTGTGTCTGAAACCTGCTGCATGCCTGCAACCTTCCCGTTTTTGTGCAACCTACCCGCATGTCTGCAACCTGCCCTGGTTTCTGCCCCCCCCCCCCCACCTATCCCATCCCAGTTTGCGTAGAGCCTATATTGCTCTCAGCCCAACCTGAAAATGCTTGGGGCGACGCTCGAAGGAGAGAGGCGCTGTCTGTCGTCACGAGGTGCTGTCTTCTTTGTGCTGTTTGTTTGCTGTTTTTGTTTTATGTTGTTCTTCCCCTTGGACCCCTCCTCTTCCCCTCCACCTCTTCCTTTTCTCTCAAAGATCTCTCTCTCTCTCTCGTCTCCCTCTCCCCTCTCTCTCCTCTCTCTCTCTCTCTTCTCTCCCCTCTCTCTCTCTCTCTCTCTTTCACTCCTCTCTTTCTGCCTGGTTCTCTTTCTATTTCTCTCTCTCTCTCGCTCTCATCCCTCTCTCTCTCTCTCTCCTCTCCTCTCCTCTACTCTACTCTCTCTCTCTCTCTCTCTCTCTCTCTCTCCTCTCTCCTCTCTCTCTCTCTCTCCCTCTCCCCTCTCTCTCTCTCTTCTCTCTCTCTCCTCTCTCTCTCTCCTCTCTCTCTCACTCTCCTCTCCTCTCTCTCTCTCTATATATATATATATATATATATATATATATATATATATATCTGTCTCTCTTTCTCTCTCTCTCGAGAAAGGCACAAACACACACACACACACACACACACACACACACACACACACACACACACACACACACACACACACACACACACACACACACACACACACACACACACATAAACGCCTATATACCTTTATGTACAGGCACACATCAACATGCGTGCCTGTGTCCGTCCGCAAAGGAATTCCAGGCAGCCCCGCGCGGCCTACGTCAGTAGTCGGTTCTCACCCCACCCGCAGCGCGCCCATCTTTTCCTCCGCGCCTGCAACCTTCACCCGGGTTTGCAGTGTTGCCATGTAGCGCCGTGTTGCCATGTAGCGCCGACGTCATGCTCGCTACATTCTTCGTGTTGTCAACCTTTGATCCTCAACTTTCCTTTCTGTAACCTTCACTCTTGCCTGAAACTTTAGGCTGTGCCTGTGACCTTTTTCTTTGCCTGTAAGCATAGCCATGACCTTTTTTTGGGTGGAAGTTTCGTTCCTGTCCTGTAACCGTTAAGAGTGTTCGAATTTTCCCCTCGGCCTGTAACCTGCGTAAGCAACTTTTTAAAAATCATTCTCTGTGACTTCAAGGCTCATTCTTGCCTGTAACAAACTCTGTTTCCTTTGATTTTGACTGTGACCTGTGACCGTTTCTCCAGCCTGCAACCCTTATCCTTGCTTGTAAACCTTCAGTCTTACACACAGGAAAACTTTCTCCTATTCTTGCACCCTTCCGTCCTCGCCCAGGACCTTCAACACAACCTTCGTTTTCCAAATTTCAAAACTCATCACTTGTATCTAACCTGTTGCTGTAAATTATTGTATAAGATACTATTTTTTTTAAATTAAGGAGATAACAGAAAGTATAAAGATCAGAAAGGGAAATATCGCTCATTGGATCCTGTTT
>NW_028234427.1:28934582-28937082 GCF_977035675.1 Penaeus japonicus | reverse complement strand
CTTCCCTCCTACCCTCCTCTTCCTCTCCTTCCTCCTCCACCTCCTCCATCCTCACTTTCCTTCCTCCTCCTACCTCCTCCTCTCCTTCCTCCACACCTTCCTTCACCACCTCCTCCTCTCGCCGTCTCCTTCCTCCTCCTCCCCTCCTCCTCCTTCCTATCCCTTCCACCTCCTCCTCCCTCCCCTCCTTCCTCCTCTCCTCCCTCCCCCTCCTTCCCAGCTTTCCTCCTCCTCCTTCCCTCCACTCCCTCTTTTCCTCCCCTCCTCCTCCTCCTCCATCCCCTCCTCCTCATCCTCCTCCTCTTGCCTCCCTCCTCCTCTTTTTTCCTCCCCTTCATCTTCCTCTCCCTCTCCCCTTCCTCCTCCAATCCCCTCCTCCCCTCCCTCCCCCTCCTCTTGATACCCTCTCCCTCATCCCCCATTTCTATCTATCTTGCAATTCCGTTACTCCTGAGAATATGGAATGAAGAATGAAGAGAGAGAGAGAGAGAGAGAGAGAGAGAGAGAGAAGCGAGAGAAGGCTAGAGAGATAGTAGAAGTAGAGAGAGATGAGAGAGGGAGAGAGAGAGAAGAGATGAAAAGAGAGAGAGAGAGAGAGAGAAGAAAGATAGAAGAGAGAGAGAGAGAGAGAGAGAGGTAGAGAGCGAGAGTAGAGAGGGAGAGAGAAGAGAGAGAGAAAGAGAAGACGAAATAAGGGACAACAAAAAACACAAAAACACAGCATATGTCCTTCCCGCCACTCAGCACGTTTATCCACTTTTCGTCGCCCCAGACAGGTCGTTGTAGAACGCCCGCCGCCGGCGATTACCAGTATTCCATCACACCGCATAAAAGCAACAAGGCAAACATCCCCCTCACCCGAATACGCCCCAACCCCCGACAGAATCAAACACAAACAACCAACAACCTTCTCTCCCCCTCTCTCCTTAGCCCACACACTCACTCCCTCTCTCCCTCTCCCCCCTCATCCCCTTTATTACGTCCCACTCCCTGTGGGGCCCACCCCGCCCCCCCACCTACCCCTTTTTACCTCTCGATCCCTTCCCCAATCTCTTTCATATCCTTCCCCTCACTCACATCCCACGATCCCCCTGAACACCCTAACTCTACTCCCTCTTTTTGCCCTCTTATTTTTCCTCATTCCTCTTATCTTACCACTTCCTCACTACTCGACTCCCACTCCACTCCCTCTACAACTAATACCCTTTCCCCCTATCTCCTCAATCCCCTTTCTCCTGTCTTCTAAACTACTTCTAACTAACACCTATCCCTAACCTCTCTTCCTCAACCTACTAACAACCCTAATCTCCTTTCGACCTAACTCCCTTTTCCCCCTACTATTTTTACTACAAAGACCATCCTCCCCTTTTTCTATTATCTCTACCTTGTTTTCCATTTATATGTTCTTTCTTTTTTTAACCCACCTTATTTTCTATCCCCCTCACATTCCCCCTACCATCTCCTATTCTCCTAACCATATTTTCACAATTTTTCCCACTTCCTCCGTGCACACCCGTTTAACTCCCATATATACACCTTCCCTCTCTTTTTTATACCATCTTACTCACTCTCTTTTCTTTTTTCTCCTTCCCATCTTTCCCCCTCATCCAATGTTCCAATCCCTCTCCTTCCTTATCCCCTTTCCATCTTTCCACTTCTTCCTTCTTAACTAGCACCACACACAACCTTAAAAACATACCCAAACTAACCACACACCCACAATTACGCTTTATTATCTAAATCTCTCCTAAACTTCCCAACCAAACTTTCTAAACTCCTTATAACAAAAACTACCCCTACCTTACAAACACCAAACATCTTCTAAAAACTCCCTATTCTCCCGCAATACGCTAAAAAACCAACACCCCGAACCACCCAGACCACCCCTCAACACTCACCCACACCCCTCCCAATAAAAAAACAAACCCACACCAACCTCCCAAACCAAAATCATCAATAAAACCCACCTTAACCTAAGAATTACCCTCACCCAACCCAATTACAACCCCACATAACCCACGCCCACATCCCAGTCTACCCAACCCTACCTTATCTCCCCCCACTTATCTTTCCCCTACATCACCATCCCACTCCCCCCAACCCCCCGCACTCCCTCCTCCCTTTCCCCCCACACCTCCCCACTTTCACCTACTCTCCCCCATCCCCCCCCTTCTCTTTCTTCTCTCTTATACTCCCTTCTCCCCCTCCTCCTCTTGTCCTTCCCCCCTCTCCCCTTCATCCCTTCCTCCTCTCTCCCTTCTATCTTCTAACTCCTTTCCCCCTTCTCCCCCTCCTCCTCTATCCCTCCTATCCCTTCCATCTTCTAACTCCCTTTCCCCCTCTCCCCCTTCTCCCCCACCCCCTCTATCCCTACTCTCTACTAACTACCTTCCCTCCCCCTCTCTCCCTTCTTCCCCTCCTCCTCTCTCCCTCCACCCCCCCATCTTCCTCCCTCCCCCCTCCCCCCTTTATCTACCCTTGGGTGTTACTATATTTATCC
>NW_028234427.1:28904582-28929582 GCF_977035675.1 Penaeus japonicus | reverse complement strand
GTTTCACTGCGGTTGGATATTAGCGGTTTTTGAGAGGCGGAGGCCCGCTGCGGTTCTCCATCGGAGGGGATTCGCCCGCCGGTGGGTTGGGGGTCCAAGGGTTTGTTTGTCAATAAGGGGGGAGGGGGGTAGGGGCGGGGGTGGAGGTGGAGGTGGAGGTGGAGGTGGAGGTGGAGGTGGAGGTGGAGGTGGAGGTGGAGGTGGAGGTGGAGGTGGAGGTGGAGGTGGAGGTGGAGGTGGAGGTGGAGGTGGAGGTGGAGGTGGTGGTGGTGGTGGAGGTGGAGGTGGAGGTGGAGGTGCAGGTGCATGTGGAGGTGGAGGTGGTGGTGGAGAGACAGACAGACAGACAGACAGACAGACAGACAGACAGACAGACAGACAGACAGACAGACAGATAGACAGACAGGCAGACAGACAGATAGAGGGATAGATAGAATGACAGATAGATAGCTAGATGGATGGATAGACTGATGTATAGACATTCTAACGCGGGAGAAATAGATACATAAGATATATAAATTAGATATAAGTAGATAAAGAGGGAGAGATGAGAAGAGAGGAGCAAAGAGAAGAGCAAAAAAAAAGAAAAAAAGAGGAGAGCCGAAAAGAGGAAGAAAAGAAGAAGGATGTAAAGAAGAGATGGCTTGATCGAGGCTTATTCAAACCCATGGATAAAGGGGCGCGGCTTTGTCAAGACTTGAAGAGGAAGGCGGAAATTTCGTCGTGTTTTGACGCATTTTCTCGCTTGTCTTGGCTTCTGTAGCTACTTCTGTTCGCACGCACATATAGACTAGACCCCCCCAAAAAAAGAAAAAGAAGAAGAAAAAAAACACACACACACAAACGTTTTTTTACTTTAGAGATGTTCAAATAAGCATTTAGAAATATAGGAAGCAAACAGCAATTTGTTTTTACGTGACTCCTTTGTATTGATAAGATTGACTATTTATTGTTATTATGTTTTGATGATGATTATTATTATAATGATGATAATTGTTATTGTTATCCTCATCATGATTGTTATTATGCTTAAAAGTACTATTATCATTATTATCACCATCGCCATCATTATAATCACCATCATCATCCCCATCCCCATCCCCATCCCCATCCCCATCCCCATCCCCATCCCCATCCCCATCCCCATCCCCATCCCCATCCCCATCCCCATCCCCATCCCCATCCCCATCCCCATCCCCACCCCCATCCCCATCCCCATCATCAAAGTTTCGAAAATTTCCCTCCCCCCTCCCCGCATTACCCCCTCCCTTCTCTCCCCCCAAAAAAAGCAACCCCTGCAACCAAAAGAAAACAAAAGCCGCACAAAATCTCCCTAACTCGCCCCCTTGTCTCCGTGCACAGGTGAAGAGCAGAGTCGCCGAGGTCTACAGCCAGGTGTGCTCGTACCTGCAGCAGCTGGGTATGCAAGACACCGATCTCTTCGGACTGGCCACTGTCATCGGTAAGTGGACGCCGCTCTCGCCTTCGGGGGTTGTGTGTGTGTGTGTGTGTGTGTGTGTGTGTGTGTGTGTGTGTGTGTGTGTGTGTGTGTGTGTGTATGGTTGCATGTATTTATGTATGTATATATCTGTGTATGTATGTGTATATTTATGAATGTATTTATGTATGTATGTATGTATGTATGTATGTATATATGTATGTATGTATGCATGTATGAATGTATGTATTTATATATATGTATGTATGTAAGTGTGAATGGTTGTATTTATATATGGTTGTATATTTGTTTACATATATGTGTATGGTAGTATGTATGTATGTACGTATGTGTGTATGGTAGTATGTATGTATGTACGTATGTGTGTATGGTAGTATGTATGTATGTATGTATATACATACGTGTTTATTTATGTATGTATGTTATGGTGGGCGTGTGGGCGTCGCCATCCCTGGACGCTACCTGCTGGGAGCCAACCCTTCGCTTCAGGCTCGCTACCTTTCACTCTTATCGGCTCACCCTACACACTTCTTTTCTCGCGACACCCCATGGCTCGTTGATATTTCATCACAGTTGCAATTGCGTGGCCGAAAGGAGTTGCAGAGCATCCACCGGGAAATCCTCACCGGCTGACTAACTCCCGCAGGTTGCCACCGCGCTGTCGGTTCTTTCGAGAACCGTCGGCAGCAAGGGAGTAATGAGGAAGTACTGAGGCAGAGAATGAGGAAAGTAATGCGACAGGCGACGGTGCTAACAGTGAGGTCGGCAGCAGCAGGCATGAGTCACCGCCTTAGCACTGCCGGTGTTTCGTGGGCTAAGGTGCATGCCAGTGCTATCAGATAAGCGCTCTCCGCTGGCGATAGTGGCGCTACTACAGCTCATCAGGCGGTGATATGAGGCTATTAACGCTGGGCCAAGCGGGGGTAGGGGAGGGGGCGGGAGGAGGGGCCTCACCCCGTGCTATGAGGCAGAGGCATGTCAGGATCAGCGGAGGTCAAATAAAGTTCAGCAAGGGCTTTATCTGAGGTCTGCGGCCAGATAAAAAAGGGAAAAGGTCATTTGAAGTGTCTGCTGATATATTGCATGTTATGGTCAGTGAGGGCGGCTCGGAGGAATAATCTTAGGGGTCAGGGAAGGGCAGGGGAAGGAGGCGGGGGATAGGGGCGGGTCGGCGTTATGGGGCGTCAACGGTTTCCAAGGTTTCCGATAATATCTCCTACAGGATCGTGGCGAGATCAGGTGGCTTTGCTATCGAGATTACGTACAAGGGTAGGGGTGTGGTGCGGGGGAGGGGGGTTGTCATGGTATATCACGAGACAGTCACTGCATTGACATTAAAGCTAGCCATACACCTGCAGATTTGATCGCTCAGTTTCAGCAGATTTGATCGCTACGGACCAAATCTCCTAAATATCTGCCTGTGTATGGGGCGATAAAGATAAAACCTCGCACATAAAATCGCTCATTTTGATCTTCCATCATGTTGGAAGTTTTTACCCCCGTACAGATTTTATCGCTGAGTCTATGGATAAATGCGAGAGTTCTTTCCTTCCACGGGTTGAATAGTTCAGTGTGTGGCTGACATAAGTGTGGGTGAATGCTGGTGCGACTTGCGATTATGTGTTGAGAAGAGAGTGATAGAGAGAGAGTGTGTGTGGTGTGTGTGTGTGGTATTTGGTGTTGTGTATTTATGTGTGTTTGTGTCTAAGCGTTTATGCGCGTGTGTTTACAAATGTGGAGTGAGTGCGAATGCGAGTAGTGATGCGAGTATATGTAACGTCGGTTGAGAGAGAAAGAAGGAAGAAAAAACTAGTAATGTGAGAATGGTTGTGGGAGTTTTATAGGGTGTTGTATTTATATGTGTGAGGCACGGATATGAATATCATGTGATCTACTCTGAACACTACACTGGAGTGAGTTGGATATCTGAGCGATTTAGTCTGCGCAGTTAGTGGCGAGTAGAGCGGCAGATTTCATCTCTCGCATTCCATATCTGTTGGTCATGAGCGATCAAATCTGCAGGTGTATGGCTAGCTTTAGGTTAGTTCATATTTTGTAAGGAGAGAGAAAAATAAACGCGAAACCCTCATCGGGAACTAAGGCAGTCAATTATTCAGCCTTTTGGAACCTCTCTGACAGGGGGAGGGGGAGGGAAAGGGAAGGGGGAGGTAGAGTCGCACAGTAAACGGAGATACAGTCATTATATCAAAACGTATTTTGCCTCATTTTTTTTCAAGGCGAGATTAAAAAAAAAAAGGGACGCAAACTAAGACGGTCACTCATCCAGCCTTTTGGATCTTGCGTCACTCGGGTCTCCTCCCGAATGAGACTCCTTTGGCCACGATAAGAATCTCTCTCCTTTGTCTCCTTTGGCGGGCAGACGTAACATCTTCGGTTTTAATTACGTGGGTGAAAGGAAAGTTCGTTTTTTTCGCGAGGGTCGAGGTGATCGATGATGGATGTATATTAGCGGACTGGGTGAGGGACGGACGGATAGATGGGTAGCGGGTGCTCTCTCTCGCCTTTCTTTTCTCGCTGCTGCTCTTCCCCTCTCCTCCCTCCTTTCTCCTCTCTCCTCTCTCTCGTCTCTCATCTCTCATCCCTATTCTCTCTTCTCTCCTCTCTCGTCTCTGCTCTCTCCTCTCTCCTCTCCCATCTCTCCTACTCCTCTGCCCTTTCTCGATGCTCCTCTCTCCCCCCTCAACTTTCTTCTCTTGACTCCCCCCTTTCCTCTCTTATCTCTCCGCTCTCTTCTCTCATTTCTCATCTCTCCTATCTCATCTCTCGCCTATCCCATCTCTTCTCTCGCTCGAAATTAAGAAAATCAAAGATGATCAGCGACGAAGATGAAAATTGTTTAAGAGGAAAATTACTGACATAAATAGATAGGCGAGAGGGATAGAGGAAGAATAGAAAAAATAGAGAAAGAAAGGGGAAAGAACGAATTTGAGAATGACAGAAAAGGAGAGAATAAGATGTCGTGAGGTTCAGAAGGAGAAGCTGGGGGTGAGGAACCACAAAACCGCACGGGAAATATGGGGAAGGACTTGTAGAGGAAAAAAACAACAACAGAGGTACGACGTGCGCATAATTTCGAAAAGGTTCACTTAAATGGGGGTTCGATGGATAGACGGGTAGCAGATGCTTTCTTCTCTCCCCCCCCCTTTTTTTTTTAACTTTCTAACTAATTTATTGAGGCAAACGTCTCCAAAGGATGAGGTAACATAGGCTATACTCACCCTTGTCTTGATAAGTCGCTGACAGGGTTCACGTAGTCTCGTACATAAATCAGAACAAAACATAAAGATATGTTAACAAGATGAAACTATGTAGCTTTAGAGAAATGACACAGATAATATGTTGGGGAAATATACCTCCGGTTCGTGCCAGGGCCCGATTGGAGACTCGCAGAATCTCACTAGAGAAGTAACTGAAGAGGAAAGACAGAACAGAGTAGGTTCGATGTGCTAGTAATTTTGAAGAGGTTCGCCCAGACGGAGCTTCGGTGGATAGACGTTGGATAGGCCTAGCGCCAGGAGGTGGGCTAGAGGGCGGGAGGGCGGTTGGAGCGGAGGGACGGAGTGGCCAGGTCGGCAGGCCAGAGGGCAGGCCAGGAGAGAGGGCTAATGAACACAGCTGGTGAGACAAAGAACTGTTCTTCAGCTGCGCCACCACACTCCTTTTCGGCTCGAATAACAGCGCCGGAAATCACCAGGAAATGATCGAGACTGAGATTTTTTTTATATCCTAACCGAGGTGTTGTTGTCGGGTGGGATGCGGCACGAGGAAATGCCTCGTTCCACCTTTTCCTCCTCCCCCTCCGCGCCCCCTCCTCCCCTCTCCTCCTCCTCGTCTCTCTCCTCCCCTCCATCCCTACCTCTCGCTTCCCTTCCTCCCCTCCTTTCCTCTCATATTCTCTTCCTCCCTTTCTATCCTCCCTCAACCCCTGTCCTTCCTCTCTCCTCCCCACCGCTCTTCTCCCTTCCTCCACCATCCTTTTCCATCCCCTTACCTTCCTTCGTCTCTCCTTTCCTCTCCTCTTCTCTCCTTTCCTCTCCTCTCCTCTCTTCTCTTCTCTTCTCTTCTCTTCTCTTCTCTTCTCTTCTCTTCTCTTCTCTTCTCTTCTCTTCTCTTCTCTTCTCTTCTCTTCTCTTTCTCTCTCTCTCTCTCTCTCTCTCTCTCTCTCTCTCTCTCTCTCTCTCTCTTCTCTTCTCTTTCTCTCTCTCTCTCTCTTCTCTCTCTCTCTCTCTCTCTCTCTCTCTCTTCCTCCTCTCTCTCTTTCTCTCTCTCTTTCTCTCTCTTTCTCTTTCTTCTTCTCTCTCTCTCTCTCTCTCTCTCTCTCTCTCTCTCTCTCTCTCTCTCTCTCTCTCTCTCTCTCTCTCTCTCTCTCTCTCTCTCTCTCTTCATTTCGTTCTCTCCACTTCTTTCCTTCCCTCCTTTCTTGCCTCTCTTTCTCTCCCTCTTCTATTTCTCTCTTTCTCTTTCTGTCTCTTATATTTGTGTTTAACTATTTCCTCTCTCCCCCACCCCCTTGTTCTTGCCTCCGCTCTCTGCAGACATCCTCCTTACCTCGGGCACGATGCCGACTAAATATAATAGAAATAAAGTGTGGAAGATTATGGAAAGTTATAATCATAAAATTATATTAACACTAATAATACCATGTTTCATTGAATATTCTCTCCTGTTCTCATTTGTAAAGAGAGAGAGAGAGAGAGAGAGAGAGAGAGAGAGAGAGAGAGAGAGAGAGAGAGAGAGAGACAGACAGACAGACAGACAGACAGACAGACAGACAGAGAGAGACAGACAGACAGACAGACAGACAGACAGACAGACAGACAGACAGACAGACAGACAGAGAGAGAGAGAGAGGGGGGGGGGGAGAGAGAGAGAGAGAGAGAGAGAAAGAGGGGAAAGAGAGAGATAGAGAGAGAGGAGTGTATATATAAGAGAGATAGAATAGTATATATATATAAATATATATAATATAATATATATAAATATATATATATATATATATAATATATAGAGAGGAAAAGGAGGAGAGAGCGAGAGAGAGAGGGGAAAAGGAGAGAGCGAGAGAGAGAGGGGAAAAGGAGAGAGCGAGAGAGAGAGGGGAAAAGGAGAGAGCGAGAGAGAGAGGGGAAAGAGAGAGAGAGATAGAGAGAGAGGGGGGAAAGAGAGAGAGATAGATAGAGAGATAGATAGAGATAGATAGATAGAGATAGATAGATAGATAGATAGACAGAGAGACAGAGAGACAGAGACACACACACAGAGAGAGAGAGAGAGAGAGAGAGAGAGAGAGAGAGAGAGAGAGAGAGAGAGAGAGAGAGAGAGAGAGAGAGAGAGAGAGAGAGAGAGAGAGAGAGAGAGAGATAGAGGAGGAGAAAATAGTGAGAAGGGAGGAAATATGATTGCTAGACAGTGAGTAAGGAGTCAGTGAAGAAGAGAGACAGCCTGTAAAAAGACGTTGGATAAAACGAGAAGAAAGAGGAGAGAAAGAGAGAGAAAATACAGAAAAGAACACAGAAAATACAATGAAATATAATGTGGACAGAAAATATAGTGAGGTCAGAAATACAGTGAGGTCAGACGCATAATATAATATATAATATATAGTGAAGGGATGAATAAATGTGGACAGAAAATATAGTGATATATATAATGAGCATAGAAAAATGAAGTTAAGACAGAAAATATAGTGATGAGAGAAAGTCAGTGCTTTATAAGTATATTGAGGACAGAAAATATAGTGAATACAGAAATATAACGAGGTACGATTATGTAAATGGAAAAATAAAAAAAGAATATGAGAGAGAGAGAGAGAGAGAGAGAAGAAGAAGAAGAAGAAGAAGAAGAAGGAGAAGAAGAAGAAGAAGAAGAAGATGAGAAAGAAGAAGAAGAAGAAGAAGAAGAAGAAGAAGAAGAAGAAGAAGAAGAAGAAGAAGAAGAAGAAGAAGAAGGAGGAGGAGGAGGAGGAGGAAGAGGGTAAGAGAAGAGGGGGATATAAGAGAAATAGAGAGAGAGAGTGAGCGAGAATGAGAGGGAGGGAGAACGAGAGAGTGAGAGAGCGAGAGCTAGAGAGAGAGAGAGAGAGATAGAAGAAGAGAGGGAGTCTAAAGAGAGAGGGAGAAAGGAATAAGTACGAATCAGAGAGAGAAATAAAGAGAGAGAGAGAGTAGAGAGTTAGAGAGAGAGAGAGAGAGAGAGAGAGAGAAGAGCAGAAGAGAGAGAGAGAGAGAGAGTAAGAGAAGAGAGGTAGTATGTGGAGAAGAGAGAAGCATTGGTCGGAGACGGGAGAAGAAGGATGAAGGGAGGGAAAGGGTTGAGAATGTGGATGGATGTTGGGGCACTTATTTATACGGGAGAGAGGGGAGGAGGACTGACGATCTAAACACCTGTGTGACTAGTGGATATACTCCCCTCACTTCACCAAATACCGGTAGACTGTATCAATCTCCATTAGGAATGCTTAATATTCCCTGGGGCGGCCGCGTCGTCGCGTTACCAATTTCATCAAAACGACCCAATTTTGCACGTGGCCTCGCTCTCCGCCGTGGCACTTGGAGTCATTAGGTGAGTGTGTCACGTGGTCACGCGTGTAGCTGCAAATCAACACTACCCCGTGTCACTTCTCTAATACCTTTACTTTTTTACTCCAGACGAAGGATCGAGGGATATTGAAGGAGAAGCGTTTGAAGAGTATATAAATATGGGAAAAGGCGGGGTGTGTTGTGGAAACTCACGAGTGTTGCGTGGCGTTATACTCACAGCCGGCTCGGCGCTCTCCAAGATGCTGTCATTATATATTTTGTGAGCCAAGAATTGTGATATTTATGTGTGTTTTGACCATGATGTTATGATGTTTGTGTGTGGCGTCAGTCAGTTGTTTCTTAAGGTACGCAGGCATGGTTATTCTTCATTTGTATTGTGGTCTTTTCTTTGGGAACGGCACCTACACCGGCGTTCGTGTACTTTCGAATGCGCCTGCGCGGATTTCGTGCGAAGTGACGCTGTTCGTTCGGAAGGAAGACGGGATTTTATTCTTTCGTAAATAAGACCTGGACAAGCATGAAACGTCTTTGTATGATTTTACATTCTCTATTTATCTATTTATCTATTCAATTATTATTTTTCCTTGATTTTACGTGTCCATTCCAAGGGCAGAGTCCACGAAGTTAACTGCCAAAGGAATTATTTTAAAACGAACGATGCGACTAAAGATTAATGATGACCAAGGGAGGAGAAAAGGAGAAACATCGATAACGAATATTACGATTAGGAAACATACGATAGGTGTAGATAAAGCAACAGTGAAGAGAAAGAAACAACCAAAGCGCATTTGTAATTATTAACCGACCGTGTGTTTAGTAAAGCCAACAACCCCTCTGATCTCTTGTAGTCCCTGCGCGCTCTTACTCTTATTGGGTGTCCCCCCTCTCCCTCCTAGTCTTTCTCTCCCCTTAACTATTCCTCTCTCTCTCCCTCTCCCCCACCCCTGCCCACAACCCCATACATACTTTTCATTACTGCACTCGTATATTCTTCTCTCGCTCCCGTTCTTCTCCCTCCACCCATAACTATTCACGCTATATATTTTATTTTTTTATTACTCATTTTTTTATTTACTTTTATTTTTATTACCGGTTTTCTCCCCCCCTCGCCCTCCTCCTCCTCCTTCCCAAATAATTCTATCAAGCTATCATATTATTGTTTACAAGTTCAGCCCAAGAAACTCATAATGATGCCCAGTCAATCTGTATTATTCGCCTCGTCCGCAAAATCGTATTATCGCGAAACCGTTTCTTTTTTCTTTGTTTATTTATTTATTTATTTTAGATTTTGTGTTCACCAGCCCGATAACTTTTCGCTGGGTAGGCTTGTTTTGCCCCGGGAGATGCTTATGCCGATAGGATAAACAGTTCATCTGGCGGCTGACAGCCTCCGACTTCCTTGGAGCGATGGCGCGGATAATGCTTACGGTCGCGCTCGGAATCGACCCGGCCGCTGCTGGATACCCCGGCCGTCGGGAGGATAAAGTTGCAATTTTATTCTCGAGTACATTATGTCGATGCAAGTTTCACTCCGCGGAGCGATGTGGGTATATCCCGCCGAGGGGGTAGAGCCGGGTGGGTGGGTGGGTGAGGTTAGGTGGGGAGGGAGAAGGGGAGGAGGGGTGGGGTGGGGGAGGATAGGGGAAGGAGAAGGGGAGGAGGGTGGGGTAGGGGAGGATAGGGGAAGGAGAAGGGGAGGAGGGGTTGGATGGGGGAGGGAGAAGGGGAGGAGGGGTGGGGTGAGGAAGGGAGAAGGGGAAGAGGGGTGGGGTGGGGGAGGATAGGGGAAGGAGAAGGGGAGGAGGGTGGGGTGGGGGAGGATAGGGGAAGGAGAAGGGGAGGAGGGTGGGGTGGGGGAGAGAGAAGGGGAGGAGGGGTTGGATAGGGGAGGGAGAAGGGGAGGAGGGGTTGGATAGGGGAGGGAGAAGGGGAGGAGGGGTTGGATAGGGGAGGGAGAAGGGGAGGAGGGGTGGGATGAGAGGCAGATCAGGGGCAGAGAAGGGGAGGGGAAGGAGGATTGGGATGGAGGAGGGAGAGGGGGAAGAGGTGTGGGATTGGAGAGTTAGAAAGGGAGGAGGGGCGGGGTGAAAGAGGAAGAAAGGGAGAAATGAGGAGAAAGGAGGAGGAAGGAAGAATAAGAAGGATAGGAGAGAGAGAAAGAGGGGAGGAGGAAAGGAAGGGAGGAAAAAATGAGAGAAATGTAGGAGGGAGACACAGATGGGATAATGGAAGAGAGGCTTATATTTAGGAGGAAGGAGGCGGGGGAAAGGGATGGGTGGGGTGGGGTGTTCTGTTTCTGAGGGAGGGAGGGAGAGAGGGGGAGGGAGGGAGGGAGGGAGGGAGGGAGGGAGGGAGGGAGGGAGGGAGGGAGAGAAAAGGATGTTTTGATCTTCATTAGGATTCGATGGTTTTATGTATGACCGTTGCTCTTTCGCTATCGTGTGTTCACTTTTAAATTTACTCTGCCCTTCGTCTCTCTCTGCGGTGGTTTCTCTTACCAAAAACTCTGTTTCCTGTTACTCTGCCCTTTTCGTCCCTCTCTCTCTCCTTCTCTCTCTCTCTCTCCTCCCTCTCTCTCCTTCTCTCTCTCCCCCCCCCCCCCCCCCCCCTCTCTCCTCTCTCTCTCTCTATCTCTCTCTCTCTCTCTCTCTCTCTCTCTCTCTCTCTATCTATCTATCTATCTCTATCTATCTCTCTATCTCTCCTCCCTAACTCACTCTATCTCAGGTGTTTGGTTCTAGGGGTGGGGGTGGGGGTGGGGGGTTGGAAGGGGAAGGTTTAGTGAATAAGGGGGGGGGGGTAGTGAGAGAAGGGTGAGGGGTACAGAAATCTGTGACACTGGAAGCATATCATGGCCATGTTTTCTACTTCTTTTTTCTTTTTTTCTCCTTTTCCGAGTAAGATATTGGGGTTGCGAAAGCGATAGAAATGGCGAAAGGTTGAAAAAAAAAAGCCTGGATTTGTTTTTACGAGGTTGCGAAATTTTTAGCGAAGCAACCTGAAAATGATTGAAGTTGGGTTGGTGACCGCGGCGGGTAATGACAGGTACCCGCACCAACCGAACAAAAATCCACTTAATTAAACTTAATTTGACTTAATAGTCTTGGGCGGTTGGATGTAGGCGACAAGACGCCTTGTAATGGAAGCTGATAGCGTTTGTGGAATGCGGGAGGGAGAGGGAGAGGGAGAAGGAGAAGGAGAAGGAGAAGGAGAGGGAGAGGGAGAAGGAGAAGGAGAAGGAGAGGGAGAGGGAGAGGAAGAGGAAGAGGGAGAGGGAGAGGGAGAAGGAGAAGGAGAAGGAGAAGGAGAAGGAGAAGGAGAAGGTGAGGGGGAGGGAGAGGGAGAGGGAGAGGGAGGGGGAGGGGGGGGGGGAGAGGGAGGGGGAGAGGGGGAGGGAGAGGGAGGGGGAGAGGGAGGGGGAGGGAGAGGGGTGAGAGGGGAGGTAGAGGGAGGAGGGAGAGGGGGGGGAATGGGAAAGGAAGAGGGAGAAGAGAGAGGGAGAGGGAGAGGGAGAAGGGAAAGAAAGAGGAAGAGGAAGAGGGAAAGAGAAAGGTAGAGGGAGAGGGGAAAAGGGGGAGGGGGAGGGGAGGGGGAGGGTGAAAGGGGGGAGGAAGGAAGGAAAGGGAAAGGGAAAGGGGGAGAAGAAGCGGGAGAGGGGAGAGAGAGAGGGGGAAGAAAAAGGAAGAGGGAGAGGGAGAGGTAGGAGGGAGAGGGAAGAGGGGAAGAATAAAGGAGAAGGAGAAGGGGAAGGAATATAGGGAGGAGTGGATAGAAGAGCGGGTGTATCTAGGGAGATGGAACTGGCGTGAGGTGCTGGGAGGAGACGCTCCGGGCGATGGGAGAGGGACGCGAGGGAGAAGAATAAGAGAGACAGGGAGAGGGAGAGGATAGAAGCAATCCTCTCGAGCAGGAGGTGGTCCGCAGCATCTGCCGCCGCTTCCGAGCACGGGAAATGTCTGCTCCCTCCTCTTTCCGCGGCTGAAGGAGCCACAGCCTTTCACGCGCTCGTGGTGCCGGAACCGGCCTTGCGGTTTCGTCCTCGGGAAGTGTCGAGCGGGGCGAAATGTCGCGCGTCGACGCCCTGCCTAGAGCGATGACGCAGCGAGGAATAAATGAACTGCGAAGAGGGCGAGCGAGTCGCGCGAAGCGAGAGCAGCGCAGAGTTCGCGACACGTGCGCTTCGAGAGGGAACTCATCAGCGACGATCGAGCTCCTGAGACGAAGAGAGCGCTAGCCGCGGAGAGAGAGAGAGAGAGAGAGAGAGAGAGAGGGAGGGAGGGAGAGCTGATAGGGGTTAGGGAGGGATGTAAATAAAATGGCGGAGGGGCAAAGGCGCTTAGCAGATGAGCCGAGATTTAAAGTAAAGGTTGAAGATTAAGGAATAAGTCAGTCCAGCCTCGGACACTTTGGACGTGAGACGTGACCGCCGGGGCTGCCCTGAGTGAGGGCCCCCCCCGATGTTTTGTTGGCGTAGCGTGCCAGTGCGTGGGTTGTAAGATGGATGAAAAAGAGGTAAGCCGTAAGGATTAACGTGTGTTCAACGTTCGACAAAGACCCAAACGGTTCAAAAAAGAGAACGCGGATCATCCCTCATCGAGAAAAATCTAGTGCTGCGGAGCCTCCTTTCCGCGTCCTGCGTGAGTGAAGGTGGATCTCGAGTCCTTTCGGCGTGGCATGAGTGTGTGCGGTGGATGGGCGGACGGCCGGTGTGATGCCTAGCCGGGGCGAGGCGCTGGGTGGAGGGTGGACGGCGGAGTGGAAGGGGGAGGGCGGAGGGCAGAATGCTGGGAGGAGTATGGAGGGAGGGTGGGTGGGCAGTGTGAGACGGCCGCCAGACTACATGTTTATTATACCGTAGCCCAGCCTTGAGCTCCGGCCGTCATGCCTTCACCTTCTTCCTTGTAGAGCAGAAGGTCGCCACCCTCGAGCAGGTCATCACGGCCTTCTCCTCCGCCGCCGCCGCCGCCGACCCCAGACACCTCTCCGGCGCTCTTCCGTAGCCAGACAGACAGACACTCAGACATGCTCTCCCCAACGCCGCATGTCCGCTGCAAGATTAAGAGCCTTGATGGATCGCGCAGACGAGGCCCGAGAGAACGATCGCCGAGGCCGTGTCTCCTTCGCCACGATTGATGAGCGCCGAGGCTTCCACCGCTGGTCTCGTACGGAGAGGATTCTCGGGCACTGGGCTTTTTCCAGCCGCTTCGTCAGCAGTGTTTTGTCATTGAGCTTCCAGGAGTTTTAGATCTCGAGAGATTGAAGCGCAGCGGCGCACGAAGCACCAAGCGCCGAGGAGGAAGTTCTGGCAAAGGGAGCTTCGAAGAAGTGCTCCTCCCTACCATGTTTACACCCCCCTCCCTCCCTCCCTCCCTCCCTCCCTGCCCAAGAGGGCTGTCAGTTACCGCAGCAGGTCACATCCACCAGAAAGGACTGTCACTCACACACAGGGTCCATGGCAGGGCGAAAGGCTGCTGCTCTCACCCGGGGCTTTCCATCAGGAGAACTGCCGCTCGCCTCGACCAGGAATGCCGCGTCGCTGCCCCGTCTGCCCGTCAGATGGGTCTCCTGCTTAGAGGCAAGAAGAACAACAGCTGAGGGAGAGGAAGTAGAGAGGATTGGGCAAAAGGAGGGGAGAGAGATAAAAGAGGGGGAGAGGGGAAAGGAGGTTAAGAGGTGGCGTGGGGAGGAAAGGTTCCGAGAAATTACTGGAAAATTTCCAATGCGGCCGTAAGAAATGTGAGTCTTCCCGCTTGAGATTCCACATAACCCCCCCCCACCCCCCCCACCCACCAACCCCCCCCCCCTCCCCACACACAGACACAGACACAGACACAGACATACATACATACACAAATACACATATATACATACACACATACACATACATATACATATACATATACATATACATATACACATACGTACACACACACATACATACACACACATACATAAGCATATATACACATATACATACATATACACATACACATACGCATGTACATACACATGCACAAACACACACACATACACACACACATACACACACACACACACACACACATACACATATATTTATATATAAACATATATATATAAATATAAATATAATATTACATATATTTATATATATTGTGGGTGTGTGTGTGTGTGTGTGTGTGAGTGTAGTTGTATACATAAATATATATATATATATATAAATAATAGAGATATTATAATATATGTTTGTGTGTTGTGTGTGTGTGTGTGTTGAGTGGGTGTGTGTGTGGTGGTGTGTAATATATCATATATAACAATAAATATAATATAAATATATATATAATAATATATATATTAATTTATAATATACACAACACACACACCACAATGTTATATATATATAAAAAAATATATATATATATTTATATATATATCTATACATAATATATATATATATCATATATATTTAAATATATATATAAAATTAAATATATAATATTTATATATATGGATTTTAAAATGAATAATAAATTATAAGTAATAATAAATAAATTAATATAAATGTATATATGTATAATGGTATATATGTAATATAGTTATATGTTATATGTAAATGTTATATGTTATATGTTATATGTATAAATTGTATGTATATAAATGTATATATGTATAAAAGAATAATTTGTAATATATATATACATATATATATGTATGTATATATGAATATATGTATATATATATATATATATATATATATATATACGTAAATGTGCAATGTGTGTGTGTGTGTATACACACACACACACACACACACATTGCACATTTACTTGCATACACGTAGCACTTGCTTACTGTATCGTTTATGCTACTGTATTATGTTCTCACACATGCACTGCGATAATAGGCAACTTTTCTACGTAACGCTGAACACAACAAGATTCTTTCATTTTTTTTTCGAGCGAATCCCAAAATACGACTTGTTACAGGTGGCGAGTGCTAGCGCGGAGGCAGATGCTATCACGCAGGCCGCCCGCCCGGCAGTCTGGTCGAGGCGAAAAAAGGGGTTCGGCGCCGAGGAATCTATGCCGCTTGTTTATGCCGGAAAAAATAATTGAAATGATTATAGGGGGATCTGGGGATTGTTACTGATGAGGGCCAGCGTAAAGATACATCACCGGGCAAAAAAGCTGCGAATCATTTGATAGTTCTAATGATAAGAACCACGGGCAGGAATCATCATAATAATTTAAGAGATCTGAATACATAATGGCAAATCGTCCGGCGGCGTGTCTTCGTAGAAAGCATTGATATTGATTGTGCGAATGTGTGGAATCATGGCTTGGAATGGACGTGTAGGTTTCGCAACCGCCGCATGTGCTTATTTTGACTTTTTTTGCGAAGGAGGGTTTGACAAGGACATGCTTATGACAGGGCCACGGCCGTGCTATTACGTCTACGGGAAGACTATCATTCAGCTTTACCCCGGATTGCAATAGGAGATTTATAAGTTCATTGTTGTCTCTTGTGCAACGGTTATTTAGACGGCGAACTTTGGCTTGTGTATAGGAGCACTCTTCTATCTGTGGCAATGCTTACTTGTTTTCGAGGGTGCTCTTCTGGCGCTGATAATGCTGCTTTGTCTGCACCTGCAATGTTTTGTCTGGTAAAGCTGTTTTGTTTACGAGGGATTTTGTATTGTTTGTGGAATCAGTCCTTGTGTCATCACTAATCTCCCTTCATACGTTTGCAATCATATTTTCACTCGATCCGTTATATCTTTCGCTTCTTTATTCTGCTTGGATATCTTGCAATACTATTTTCCTATTAAGTTCAATATGTTCGATATGCAATACTTTTAATACCTTATACTTCAGATCTACTCGTATGACTATGGTACAAATAATATTTAAGTATATATGAAAATAAGACGCGCCGTGTGCCATAATACGAACGAAACATAAAGGTTCCAGATGCACGCTAACGTACTTTCAGTAATTATTATATACACTGTTTATTCACCTGCGTTTCCCGTGGCGAAGGCAGATGCATCTTCATTAAATTATTTGCTGATCGTGTACGAGATCTCTTGAGTCTCAAGCGCTGGATAAATAATCACATGTTTGCTATGATTTTATATGAAAGTGGATGATAAACCTTGGATCCAGCTGGAGAGTTTAGTGCAACATGAAGGCTGATGCAGCGAGAGCGAAGGCTGTGCTGGCCGGGTTTGTTTACATCTCGGCTCGCGGCGCTGTCTAGCCCCGGGAGGCATGTGCCGCCACGCCCTCGCTCTCTCTCTCTCTCTCTCTCTCAGAACTACACACTCTCCTCACTACTCCCCCCCTCCACTCTCCAGTCTCCTCCTCCTCCTCTTCTCTCTTCCTTTCCTCCCACTCTCTCTCTCTCATCTCTCTCTCCTCTCTCTCTCTCTTCCTCTCTCTCACTCTCCCTCTCTCCCCCTCTCGTCCTCTCCCTCCTCTCTCTACTCTTCCTCACTCCTCCTCTCTCTCCTTCTCTCTCTCCTCTCTCTCTCCTCTCCTCGCTCTCTCCCTTCTCTCACGCCTCTCTCTCTCTCACCGCTCTCTCTCCTCACCTCTCATCATCTCTCCTCTCTCTCTCTCTCTCTCTCACTCTCTCCTCCTCCCCTCTACTCTATGTCTCACTCACCACCTCCTACTCTCGCTCCTCTACTCCTCTCTCTCTCGTCTCTCCTCCTCTCTCTCTCCCTCTACACTTCTCTTTCCTTCTCTTCCTCCTCTCTCCTCTCCTCACCTCACTCTCTCCACTCTCTCTCTCTCTCCTCCCTCTCTTCTCCTCTCCTCTCTCTCTCTCCTCTCTCTCTCCTCATTATCTCTTTCTCCTCACACTCCCCTCTTCTCTCTTTCTCTCTCACTCACACTTCACTCACTCACTCACACACTCACTCACTCTCTCTCTCTCTCTCTCTCTCTCTCTCTCTCGCCTCTCTCTCTCCTCTCCCTCTCTCTTCCACCCTCACTCACTCTCTCAATTCTCTCTCTCTCCTCCATCTCTATCTCCCTCTCTCTCTCTCTCCTCTCTCCTCCTCTCTCTCTCTTCTCTACTTCCTCTCTCCTCCCTTCTCTCTGATCCTCTACTCTCTCTCTCCCTCTCTCTTTTCTCACTCTCTCTTTTATCTACTCTTTTTCTTTTTCTCTCTCTCCTCTCTCTCTCTCCTCTCTTCTCTCCTCACACCTCTCTCTCTCTATCATTCTCTCCTCTCTCACTCTCTCTCTCTCTTCTCTCTCTCTCCTTCTCCTCACTCCTCATCTCTCTACACTTCTCTCCTCTCATCTTTCCTCCTCTCTCTCACTCTCTTCTCATCTGTCTCTCTCTCTCTCTCTCTCTCTCCTCTCTCCGTCTCCTCTCTCTCATCTATCCTCTCTCTCTCCTTCTCACTCTCTCTCTCTCTCTCGTCACTCTCTCCTCACTCTCTTCTCTCAGCTCCTCCTCCTCCTCTCTCCTCCTCCCTCCCCTCCTCTCTCGTCTCTCTCTCTCTCTCTCTCTTCTTTCTCTTCTTTCTCTCATCTCGCTCACTCACTCTCTCTCTCTCCACAACACTCTCTCTCTCCTCCTTCCCTCTCATCTCTCTCCCCTCCTCTCTCCTCTTCTTACATTCTCTCTCTCTCTCTCACTCTCTCTCCTCTCTCTCCTCATCCCCTCATCTATCCCCAGTCTCCTCTCTCCACTCTCTCACTCCGCCTCTCTCCTCTCTCTCTCTCACCTCTCCTCCATCCTCCTCCTCTCTCTCTCTCACTTCCCTCTCTCCTTCTCTCTCTCCTCTCTCACTCTCTCTCTCTCTCTCCCTTCTCTTACTTTCTCTCTCCTCTCTCTCCTCTTCTCTTCTCTCCTCACTCTCTCTCACTCCTCCTTCTCTCCTCCTCTCTCTCTCCGTCTCCTACTCTCTCCGCTCCCTTCCTCATCTCTCTCTCTCTCTCTCTCTCTGTGTGTGTGTGTGTGTGTGTGTGTGTTTGTGTGTGTGTGTGTGTGTGTGTGTGTGTGTGTGTGTGTGTGTGTGTGTGTGTGTGTGTTTGTGTGTGTGTGTGTTTGTGCGTGTGTTTTAAATGTATCTGTACGAGAAGGAAAGAGTGAGTGTACGCATGCCTGTCAGAGACCCAGTATAGCGACAGAATTTTAAAAATTTTGATTTCTTCCTTGACAGATGGAGAACACGTTTTTGCCGAGTTGGAGAGCAAACTCACTAAATATGCTCCCAAGGCCTGGAAGACCGCGCCCTATGTAAGTAGTTTCTGTTTGTGCTTCTCTTTTGGTGTTTATGCACGCTGGTTGCGAGATCAAAGGCGTTCACGTAAGTATGCATTTGTTCAGGCAAACGCACGCACATCCTTGCAGGCACGCACGCAAGAGGGCCGGATATGTCATAATTCAAGTGTGTCTGTGTACTTGAACTGGAGGAAGAGAGTTCTCTCTCTCTCTCTCTTTAACTACCTTTCTCCCTTCTCGCTATCTCCCCCTCTCTCTTTCTCTTACTCTCTCTCTCTCTCTCTCTCTCTCTCTCTCTCTCTCTCTCTCCTATCACCATCTCAAACTCTCTCCTCTCCCTCTCTCCTCTCTCTCTCCTCCCTCTCTTCTCTCCTCTCTCTCTCATGTCCTCCCCTCCTCTACCCTCCTCTCCCCTCTCCCACCTTCCCTCTTCCTCTACCTCTTCCCTACCCTCTCACCGCTCCCCCACCCTTTCCCACTCCCTCTCCCTCTCCCCCTCCCTCCCCCACCCTCCCCCCTCCTCTTATCTCCCTTCCCCTCTCCCTCTCCCTCACCCCACACCCTCTCCCACCAACCGCCCTCCCTCTCCCCCTGCCTTCACCCATCTCCCCACTCCCTCCTCCTTGCTCCCATCCCATCACCTCCTCCATTCCCATCTCCATCACCCATCGCCATTCTCATCTCCATCTCCAACTCACATCTTCCATCTACATCCCCATCTCCATCTCTCCATCTCCATCTCCATCTCCATCTCCATCTCCCTCTCCCTCTCCCTCTCCCTCTCCCTCTCCCTCTCCCTCTCCCTCTCCCTCTCCCTCTCCCTCTCCCCCTCCCCCTCCCTTTTCTCTCTCTCTCTCTCTCCCCCTCCCCCTCTCTCTCCCTCCCCCTCCCTTCCTGGAGTCGTGATGTATGACACAAGAGCCCGTAAGGTAAGAGCGAAGGTCGCGTACGGCGAGATGCTGAGACGCCACAAAAAACGGGAACGGAACAGAAAATGTAGAATGAATAATTAAAAACAAATACGAGGAATTGGTGTGGAGGAGAGCGAGAGGGAATAACGGGTAGGAGAATGATAATAAAAAGAAGGGGAATGAGACACTAGAAGAAGAGGAGAGGAGAGGAGAGGAGAGAGAGAGCAACGCGGAAGAGGGGGCCGCGGGGAAGACAGGAGTGTATTGTGGAGGACGCGGAAGTTTCGGTGAATGTGTAGGGGGCGGAATGGGGAGGGGAGGGGGAGGGGAGGGGAGGAGGGGAGGGAAGGAGAGGTAGGAGGAGGGAGGGATGAGAAAGGAGAGGAGGAGGGGAGGGGAGGGGAGGGGAGGGGAGGGGAGGGGAGGGGGAAGGAGAGGAGGAGGGACTGAGATGGGAGGAGAAGTTGATGAGGAGGAATGGGGATGGGGAAGGGTGATGGAAGGGGGAGGGGATGATGGAGAGGAGATGGAAATGAGAGGCGTAAGGAGAAGAAAAAGGGAAAGGGGAAGGAGGAGGGGAGAGAAGAAGGGGGAGTGAATGAAAGGAGATATGGATGGGAGAAAGATAAATGAAGGAGGAAGGGATTGTAAAGAGAAGAGGGAAGGAGAGGAAAGGGGAAGGGAAAAAGGTGAGAAGAATGGGGGAAAGAAAAGAGGAGGATGAAGGAAAAGGAGAAGGGAAGGGGAAGGGGAAATAGTAAAAGTGAAGGAGTAGAGAAGAAGAGGACAAGGAAAAGGAAGGAGAAAAAGCCTAAGAAAGAAGTACAGGGGGAGGGGAGGAGAATGGAGACAGAGGATAGTGGGAATGGGAGGAAAATGGAGAGAGAGGATATGGGGAAGAGGACAAGGAGAAGGGGGAAGACGAAGGGGGAAGAGAGGAAGGGAAGCAACTCACTCCTGCAGCCGAGCAAGCGATCATTAGAAACACGGATAGGCCTACATGTCGAGGGTCGGGATTGTTGGCGAGGGATTCCAGGAGAGCGAGGGATCTGCGCCAGGTGGGTCCCTGAGGGAGTGGCGGACGAGGGACGAGGGACGAGGACGCTAATGATCATGATGGTAATGAGGATAATAATAATAGTAATGGTTGTAATAATAATAATAATAATAATAATAATAATAATGATAATGATAATGATTACAATGTCGACAATAGTAGTACTAATAACAATGATTATGATAGTAATTGTAATAATTATGATGATAATGAATAACAACGATAACAACAATTATGATAATAAGGATGATTGAAATAATGATAAGGATGATATGAATAAAAACGGTGATAATATTGAGAACGATAGGGATGGTGACGATAATTAAGACGAAAAAAAAACAATTTGCAAGTGACGAAGGCCCCGGAACGCGAAGGAAGACGTGGCAGGGAGGGGGTACCGAGAGGCGGGGGGAGTAGGCGACGTTGTGAAAGTGCCGTGCGGTAAATTGGAGTAATGGCCCATCGTCGGCATTTTTCCGTAATGATGCCTGGAGGGCGCACGGCTATAGGGGCACATCGAGCCGTGCCCTTCTGCCATGCCCCCTTGTACCCGCGCCTTCCCTGCCTCCTCCGCCGAGCCTCACGCCATGCCCCACATACTAGCGCCTCTCATGGTGTAAGCACATAGCCTAGAATCCCCGTTATGTGCTCCTCCTCGTCGCGTGATGCTCCCTCATAGCAGAGCAGCTGGGACGGCGCATGCCTACGAGTCCGGAGAAAGGCCCGACCTGGGAAGGGAGACCTGATCGCAACAGGTCTACAGGTCGCGGGCATTTTGATGCGTGTGACCCACTTCTTAGCACTACATTTATTCTGTCTTGTATTGATCCAACCACGGTCCAAATCCGACATACGGACGCGGATGTACGCGCGCACCATCTCTCTCTCTCTCTCTCTCTCTCTCTCTCACATCCTCGTTCTCCCCAATCCTCTCTCTCTCTCCCTCCACCTCCTCACCTCTCTCTCCTCTCTCTCTTTCTTCTCTCTCACTCTCCTCTTCTCTCTCCTCTCTCCTCTTCTCTCTCACTCTCTCTTCTCACTCTCTATCTCTCTTTAACACGATGCATACATACATAACATACATACAGACATACATAATATATGTATATATATATATGTGTTAAGATACAATATATATCTATATATATATATATAATATTAATATATATATATACATATATTATAGATATGAGTGTGTTGAGTGTGTGTTGTGGTTAGTGTGTGTATGTAGTTTGTTTATAATGTATACAATATGTATACACACACACACAAACAACACAACACAACACAACACACACACACACACACACAACACAACACACACACAACACATATAATAGATCTATATATATATATATTATATATATCTGTAATATTATGTATAAACATATATATACATACACATACACATACACATACACATAATACACACACACACACACACACACACACACACACTTCTAGTTCTCTTCTCTTCACTCTCTTCTCCTACTCTCCCTACTCCCCACTCCCCCCCCCCCCCCTCTCTCTCTCTCCTCTCTCTCTCTCTCTCTCTCCATCAATCCTCTCTCCACTCTCTCTCTCTCCCTCTCTCGCTCCTCTCTCTCTCTCTCTTCTCCACTCTCTCTCTCTCCTCCCTCCCATCTCAACCTCTCTCCCTCTCCTCTCTTGCCTGCCCCTTCCTCGCTCTGCTCTACAAACGCAAACACAACACATGTTAACGCACATCATGAATACGGAACACTGACAACGCAGCACACACACACAACACACACACACACACAAACAACACACACACAACACACACGCACACACAAACACACACCACACTACAACACACACACCACTCACGCACACACGCTACCACGGGGGGGGGGGGGGGGGGGGGGGGGGGGGGGGGGGGGGGGGGGGGGGGGGGGGGGGGAGGTGCTGGCAGCGGGGGGGGGGGTGTGGGGGGGGGGGGGGGGGGGGGGGGAGGGGAGCGGGGGGCAGAGGGTATTGAAGGAGAGACGAGTGGGGGGGGGGGGGGGGGGGGGGGGGGGTTAGAGGAAGTTGGACAATTAACAAAAGTGAATAGTTCCAGGTTTTGTTGTTTGTGCTTTCGTGTCGTCCTTGGCATGCAAACAAGATTGTGCAGAATCATACCTCCATTGCCATTCATATCGCCAGCAAGCCTGCAATGTTGACTCTTTGAAGAAATTGCTAATTGTTAGAAATTCTTTTGTTGCTTAGTTGCAGTATAAGATAAACGTTTTGTGTATATATATTTTTAGATATTAGTATAGTTAGGTAGGCGCTTGCGTGTGTCAAGCCTCCCTTCCCCTCCTCTTCCCCCTCTCCCTAACCACTTGACATGCACGTGTTTATATGTTATAAATCTCTCGAGAAAAATAGTTGAAAAAAAGGGAATCAGTGTAAGCTCTTTTGCATTATCCTTTAGCCCCGCATCCTCCGGCATCGCTCGTACCCCGGCGGATCGTTCAGGCCACGGGGGCGCGAGGAAGGGGCGGCCGCGGACGAAGCATTGTGGCAAGCGACGGAAGGGAGCGAAGGAGCCACTCTCATTGTCCTGTGGTGTGATGTCCGCTCAAGTAGGGATCGACTTACACGCTGGGGTCCGTCGGCCAGCACCATGACCCGAGTGGGGGTGTCGGTGCGTCGGTGCGTTCCGCTCATTCCAAAGGGCTTTTGGACCAGGTTGGAGGGGAAGGGAGAAGGAGAGGGGGTAGATGGGGAGGGAGAGGGGGAGGTAGAGCGTAAGGGTAAGTGTGAAGGTGAAAGAGAGGGACGAGCAGGGACAGAATTAGGGTAGTAATGAGGGAGAAGGTGATGGTGGAAGTGAAGGTGAGAAAAAGGGAGAAGGAGAGGATAAGGGAGAGAGAGGGTGAGGGAGAGAGAGAGGGTGAGGGAGAGAGAGGGTGAGGGAGAGAGAGGGTGAGGGAGAGAGAGGGAGAGAGAGGGAGAGGGAGAGAGAGGGAGAGGGAGAGAGAGAGAGAGAGAGAGAGAGAGAGAGAGAGAGAGAGAGGGGGGGAGGGAGAGAGAGAGAGAGAGAGAGAGAAGGGTGGGGAGAGAGGGAGAGAATAGAGAGACAGAGAAGAGAGAGAGAGAGATGAGAGAGAGAAGAGCGAGAGGAGATAAGAGAGAGAGAAAGGAGAGAAGAGAGAAGGGAAGAGGGGATGGAGAGGGAGAGGTGAAGGGAGGCTGGGCGAGTGAGAGTGAGACATTGCGGCGGGCGCTGGTCTCTTGCTCCTGGCGCTTGCGCTTGTTGCCTCTGTTTGTGGCTGATTTTGTTCTACTTTCAGTTGTCGGGTGCATTGTCGTCTCCACCATCCAGCCTTCTTTTCCCTTCCCCGCAACCATGCCGTTCTGCATCCTGACGCCTGCCTGCCTGGGCAATTTGCTCCCTTCCCCCCCCCTCTCCCTCCCCCTGACCCTCCATCCTTGCTAAAACTACATCACTGCCAGCCTTTCCGTTCTTCCGGCCTTCCTCCCTTGCTGCCTACCCTGCTGTGTCCTCCTGCCGCCTGTCTTCCTACCACTCATTGACGGCCGTCCGTCCTTCCACCACTTTCTTCCTACACCCTGAAATTCATGCCCCGTTCCTCCCCCCTTCTGCCTACACCCATCCTTCCCGTCCGTTCCTTCCTCCCTTTCTTCCACCCTAATTCACGGTGCCTGCCCTCACATCCTTTCTTTCTCACGCCTTTCCCTTCCGTCAGGCCTTTCGTTCTTGCTTCCTTTCTATCCCTCCCCTCCTTCTCCCCCTTCCATCCTCCCTTACGGGCTGAGCGCCCGCCCGGCCTCCTACCCGCATGCCTGCCTACCTGACCGTTCGGCCGGCCCTCCCGCATGCCGTCCTTCCCAGCCCTTTCGTTCTTCCCTTCCGGCCCGCCTCCCGCCCCCCCGTCCCTCCTTTCTTCCATCCGTCCATCACTGCCTCCTCATCCTTCCCCATCCCTTCCTTCCAATCACCCCCCCCCCCCCTCTCTCCCCCTCTCAACCCCACTCCCTCCTCTTCTCTCTCTCTCTCTCACACTCTCTCTCTCCTCTCCCGCTCTCTCGCCTCTCTCTTCTTCCTCTCTTCTCTCGCGCTCGCGGCTCTCTCCTTCTCTCTCTCTCTCTCTCACACACCCCTCCCACAACAGCCTCCCTCAAAAACCCCAAAACCCAAACCCCCAACCAACAACAATAAATCGTATCAGTCTTGACCATAGCCCACGTTTTCCGCCAGCGCAATGTACACGCACACCCCCTCCCCTGAGGGATCTCAGGTCACGCCATTATGATTCGACACTTCGGCTAAACTAAAGCGTTTTCTTGTACGCTCGCGATACCATCGGCTATGGGCGAAGAGCAGGGGTGAGGGATGTGTACGGCGCTCAGACGAAGGTGTTACAATAGGCCGAGCCCTTTGTCCAGGACCCTATCTATCTACCGTCTATCCTCCGGCCGGTCCTCCCCTACCTGCCGCTCCCCGTCCGTCTATCCTTCCCTATCTACCGCCTATCCTCCGTCCCGACCTTCCTTAGCGCCCGCCTGAGTCTACCATCCAACTCGCCACGTCTGGACAACGCATCCTCAGCCTCGGTGTGCGCCGCGGTGCGCTCGCCCTGGCTACGTCTTAATTCACTCATGTGCGCTTATTGTGTCATAAACACGGCGAGTGGGTCGCCCATACACACTCGAGCATTGGGAGTCGGAATCCGCCATGTGTGCACGGCAACTCCCTCTGAAGACGGTGGTGATAGTGAAAGTCGGGGTAGCGTTGATATGGTATTAGGAATGTTGATAGTGC
>NW_028234427.1:28892082-28894582 GCF_977035675.1 Penaeus japonicus | reverse complement strand
AAAATCCCGAACTCTGGTTGAACTGCGGTCGCTCCGTCGACACAGCGCCGTGGCCAATAAGGTCGATCCCTACAAAGGTCAGAAGATCGGATGGCCGGGACGCAGGTTTCAAGAGGAGTTTGATTCGCCCGAAAGAAAGGAATAGAAGATGAAGAAGAAGAAAAAAGAAAAGGCGGGCTGGCTGGCTGGCTGCGATGCCCACAAAAATGCCACCGATATACCCTTGTCCCGCCTCGGCATTTTTCTCCTCCTGTGTCTGCGAGTTGTGGTTCTGTGGGATCGGGTGTGATTGCGAGCGCGGTTTTCTTTGGCGTTGCTTTGTGTGCATGTGGTATGTCGGTTTATATATATATTGATCTGAATATGCACTTGCTATCTATCTATCTGTACATTTACACGTCTATGCATATATATATATACATATATATACATACACATATACATATATATATATATACATATATACATACATCTATATATAAATATATGTATATATATATATATATATATATATATATATATATATATATACATATATATACACATATTTATTTATGTTCAAATATATATATATATATATATATATATATATATATATATATATATATATATATATATATATATATATATATACATACATGCACACACATACACATACATTGGGAGAGGAGGCAGGGAGACGGGAGGGGGGGGGGCAGGCAGTTAAGCAGGAAGAGAGAGAGAGAGAGAGAGAGAGAGAGAGAGAGAGAGAGAGAGAGAGAGAGAGAGAGAGAGAGAGAGAGAGAGAGAGAGAGAGAGAGAGAGAGAGAGAGAGATGATAAGAGCACCGACACTGACACAAACAACGAAGGAGCAGAAGAAAAAGATGATGATAATGATGATGATTATGATGACGATGATGATAATGATAATGATGATTATGATGATGATGATAATAATGATGATGATGATGATGAAGAAGAAGATAATGATGGCGGTGACTGGGACGATGATGATGATAATAATGATGATAAAGAAGGAAGAGGAGACGATGACAACGAGGCAGAAGAATGAAGAAAAGAGGGACTTGGACAAGGACCTGTGGACATGTTTGCTTCACTCTTGGCATCGGGTCGGCACCGGTAACCCTAGACTTTAGTGTATTTTCGTGGTAATTTCGTCTTATTTAACGACTACTCAAAGCGAAGTCCCGTGTTGTTCGCTGCGTTTACGATACCGAGCTGAGGGCAGTGCCACGGCCCGGCGAGCTAGGACGCACAACATGTCCTGGACTGGCAGCGCGGAACTAGGAGACGAAACACCTAGGAGACCGGAGTTACGAATCGATGACCCAGGAAAGGGAACTGCTATGAAAGCGAAACTAGAACTCGGTCTAGAAGAGGAGGAAACTAATACGAGGACGAAGCTGCGAATCGGTGAACTAGGAAAGGAAAGTCCCATGAAAGCAAACTAGAAATCGACCTGAAGAGGAAATTGCGGCTGTTGTGATTTCGACACTTGCTGAACGAATAGATCCGAATCAGTGTTTCAGTCGCGATCGAACTGTGTGTGTGTAAAAGGGGTTTCAGCTTATCATCCAAACCGTTGAACCGAAATAAAAAGGAAAAATAAAGGAAAGTGAAAGATAGAAAGAAAATCGAAAAAAATAATTGTTGATGTTGATTGTTGAGAAGGACCTTAACGAGGTGATGTGAAATACCTTCTCTATTTATTTATTTCACGCGTCGCAAGAGGGCTGGCGCCTGTGAGAGGGAGATATGGCCAAACGCTCGTCTGAAAACAATAAAACTCCGCGGATCAAGTGACGTCGACGCGATGGACACTCTCGCGTGAATACTTTGCCTTAAAAGGTGTGTTTGGGGGAGAGGGAGGGGGGAGGGGGGTGTTTGGGACTTTCGAGCCGAAAGTCTCAGGTACAAGTGCGTTGGAGTCGTTAGAAGGGTATGTATAATTCTTGTTTTTTTTTCCTATGTGATGGTTATAGATAAGAAAGAAAGGAATTGGAATATATAGTAAATGAAGAGATGCTAAAAAGAGAAGGAGAAAGACCCAAAGAAATAGAGAGAGAGAAAAAAGAACGAGGTATAAGGCCCTCGGAGACGACCCTCCGTAATAATCGGCGTGGAGAACAATAACAACCGCAGTTTTTACCGCCCACGGAGGACACCTTGACTCCAGCCTTCGTCCTCGGGGGCCTGGCTGGGCGGGCCGGGTATGTGCTACTTCCAAGTGTTACTGCAATCACATGTTTTTTTTTCGTGTTGCTGTCGTGTTCCAGATGGCTTCTGCAATCGCCTGTTATTTTGAATGTTTTATTCATTATCATTTTTAAAAAATTATTTGTCTTTATATCGAAGTGGTACGATCGCTTTCTGAATAGCCTGTGCAATAACCAGTGTTGTTTTGATAACTTATTTATTATATATATATTTTTTTTCGAAGCTGTGCTGTCGCGTTCCAGATGACCTGTGCAAGCACTCATATAATTTTTTATTTATCT
>NW_028234427.1:28884582-28887082 GCF_977035675.1 Penaeus japonicus | reverse complement strand
GGAAGGAGGGGGGAGGGGAGCGGGGAGGAGGGAGGGAGAAGGAGGGGGTGGGGACTAAGCGGGGGGAGAAGGACACGGAGGGGGGAAGAAAGAGAGGTTAGACGGAGAGGGAGGGGGTGGGGGCACAGGGAGGGAGGAAAAGAAAAGGAAGAGTGAAGGCAAGAGGGGAAAGAAAGGAGTAACGGGAAGAGGGAGGGAGGATAAGGGCTAGAAGAAGAGGGAGAAAAGAGAAGGAAATGAGGTAAATGTGAGGGGGAGGGATGAAGGGAAAAAGGGAGAAAGAAGGAGGGAAGGGGGGAAGAAGAAAAAGAGAGGAAGGACAACTGGCGAAAGGGATGAGGAAGGGGAAAGGAGGAGATGGAGAAATGGATTTGGAAAGATGGAGATGAAGAGATGGAGAGGGAGAGATGAAGATGGAAAGGTGGAGTTAGAAAGATAAAGAGATGGACGTGAAGAGATGGAGAGGGAGCGATGGAGTAAGAAAGATAAAGAGATGGAGAGAGAGTTAGAGAGATGGAAAGGTGGAGAGAGAGAGAGAGAGAGAGAGAGAGAGAGAGAGAGAGAGAGAGAGAGAGAGAGAGAGAGAGAGAGAGAGAGAGAGAGAGAGAGAGGATTTAGGAGAAGAGAGAGATGGAGAGAGAAGGAGAGAGAGAAGAGACGAGAGAGATGAGAGAGCGCGAGAGATTATTGGAAGAGAGAGAGAGAGAGAGAGAGAGAGAGAGAGAGAGAGAGAGAGAGAGAGAGAGAGAGAGAGAGAGAGAGAGAGAGAGAGAGAGAGAGAGAGAGAGAGAGAGAAACAGCAACGTCCCTGGCGCCAAAGCGTGGCCTCATACGCCCACGATACGGGCAGACAGCGGCACGTGTACGCAGCGCCCCGCCCCGCCCGCGCCGACCGAGGAAGGAATGCGCTCGAGTGAGTGAGCGTCGGGGTGAAAGTTACCCCGGGGAAGGGGAGGGGGGAGGATGGGAAGGGGATAGGGTGAAGGACGAGGAGGAGGGGAATAGGGAGTGGGGATGGGGAGGGGAGTGGGATTGGATCGGAAGGAGGAAGGGGGAAAGGATGGGGGTATAAAGGAGTAGGGGATGAAGGACGAGGAGGGAAGAAGAAGGAATGGGGGATGGGACGGGGGAGGGGAGGGGGAAGGGAGAGCGAGAAGAAGGAGAGGAGAGAAGATGGGGGAGGGGAGTAAGAGGAGAAAGAGGGAGTGAAATGGCAGGGAGAGGAATGGGAATGGGAGGGGTAAGGAGGTAAAAGGTGTCGTAGGGTAGGAGGGGTGATAGAAAGGGGTAAGTGAAGGTAGGGGGAAGAAGGGCAAGGAGGGGAGGGGGGGGGTTGAGATGTGCTGAACCTGGCCAAGTCCCCTCTCCTCCCCCCTGGTCGAACCCCACAACAATCCACCCCCCCACGTAACTCCCCCTCCCTCCCCTCTCCCCTTCTTGTCTCCTAACCTACCCCCCCCCTCGCCATCCCCATTCATAGCACTGACCTGTGTTCTCCCCCCCCCCCCTCCGCTTGTACGACCTTTGACCTGGGAGACCAAAGAGTCTGGTGACTTCTCGCCGCCTCGGCTTCGATCAGATGTTGATGGTGATGATGGTGGTGATGGTGATGATGATCGTGGTGATGGTGATGATGATGGTGGTGGTGATGATGATGATGGTGATGGTGATAGTGGTGGTGAGGATGGTGGTGGTGATGGTGGTGGTGAGGATGGTGATATTGTTGATGATATGATGATGATGTTGGTGATGGTAATGATGATGTTGGTGATGGTGATGATGATGTTGGTAGTGATGATATTGTTGGCGATGATGATGATGGTGTTGATAATGATGATGATGATGATGTTGGTGATCATGATGATGATGATAAAGATAATGATGATAATGATATTGTTGACAATGATGATGATGGTGGTGTTGATGATGATGTCAGTGTAAGGATATTTTATATTTACATATATGGAAATAATCAAAGTGATGATAATAATTATGATGATGATATTATTATAGAAAGAGCTACATATGATTTTTTTTTTCTCTCTCTCTGTTTGTACACATATACAATATTGTTCATAGATTAAGTGTTTGCTATTACTACTCTGAAGCAGCTACATCCGTGTCAAATAACATGACTCACGCCTGTCTCCTTCTCAGGGTCTGGACGAGGGCGGGGAAGCCCTTCTGCAGTTCAGCTTCCGTGTACAGTTCTACGTGGAGACCCACCTCCTCCTCAGGTAAGTGGCGGCGGCGGCGGCGCTCTGGCCCCAGCGCGGGACCTCTGCCTAGTTCACTGGCATACGTGTCTATACATACGTGCGGCCGGGCTCACCTATATGTCAAGCTACAAGCGTGCATATCCGCAAGTGCAGCTGTACACGGACACACTATACTTACCACATACACCATACCATATAGCATACACCACGTAACGCACACCGCACATTCACATACATTCACATACACACACACACACACACACACACACTCGCGCGCGCGC
>NW_028234427.1:28877082-28879582 GCF_977035675.1 Penaeus japonicus | reverse complement strand
TCTCTTTCTCGTTCTCTTTCTCTTTCCTCTCTTTCTTTCTGTTTATTTCCTTCTTTCTCTCTTTCTCCCTTTCCCTCCAACCTCCCCCCCCTCTCTCATTCTCCCTATCGCTCGCTCGCTCGCTCTTTATTTATTTCTTTTCTCTCTCTCTCTCTCTCTCTCTCTCTCTCTCTCTCTCTCTCTCTCTCTCTCTCTCTCTCTCTCTCTCTCTCTCTCTCTCTCTCTCTCTCTCTCTCTCTCTCTCTCTCTCTCTCTCTCTCTCTCTCTCTCTCTCTCTCTCTCTGTATGTGTGTGTGTACGCGTGTGCGTGCGTGTGTGTGCGCCCGTGTGTGCGTGTGTGCGTGCGTGCTTGTGTGTGTGTATGTGTGTGTGTTTATGTATGTGTGTGTGTGTGTGTGTGTGTGTGTGTGTGTGTGTGTGTGTGTGTGTGTGTGTGTGTGTGTGTGTGTGTGTGTTGTGATGTGTGTGTTGAGTGTGTCTGTGTGTATGTGGTGTGTGTGTGTGTGTGTGGTGTGTCTGTGTGTGTGTGTGTGTGTGTGTGTGTTGTGTGTGTATGTGTGGTTTGTGGTTTATATTATATATATATAAAATATATATTTTATCATATATATATATATATATATATATATATATATATTATATATATACGCATGAATATACGTATATATACGTTATATACGTATATACGTAATATATTACGTATATATATATATATAATATATATATATATCTATATAATATTATATATATATATTTATTCTATATATATATACATACATACATACATACATACACACACACATACATATATACATACATGTATACATAAATACATACATCTTTCTCTCTCTCTCTCTCTCTCTCTCTCTCTCTCTCTCTCTCTCTCTCTCTCTCTCTCTCTCTCTCTCTCTCTCTCTCTCTCTACCCTCCCTCTCCCTCTCTCTCTTCTCTCTCTATATATATATATATATATATATATATATATATATATATATATATATATGTATATGTATATATACGTATATATACGTATATTTATATATATATACATACATACATACATACATACATACATATATACATATATACATACAAATATACATACATCTTTCTCTCTCTCTCTCTCTCTCTCTCTCTCTCTCTCTCTCTCTCTCTCTCTCTCTCTCTCTCTCTCTCTCTCCTCTCTCTCTCTCTATATATATATATAAAATATATATATATATATCAATATATATATATATATATAATATACTTATAATATATATAAATATATATATATATATATATATAAATATATATAAATATACTATATATATGTATATATGTATATATATATAAATATATATGTGTATATATGTATATATATATATATTTATATATATATATATATATCTATATATATATATATATATATATATATATATATATATATATATATATATATATGTGTGTGTGTGTGTGTGTGTGTGTGTGTGTGTGTGTGTGTGTGTGTGTATGTGTGTGTGTGTGTGTGTGTGTATGTGTGTGTGTGTGTGTGTGTTTGTGCTTGTGTTTGTGTGTCTATGTGCATGTACAACCATTCATACATACATACACACACAGACACACGCACAGACACACATACAGACACACATCGACCCCTCCATTGTTTCGAAAGGGAGGGCCATTCCGGCGCCCCGCCAGAGCAGGCGGCACACCCCGCCAGGGTGGCACAGCGTCACCTTGAAGCCAGGGTGCCACGCGAGGGCAGGCACTTTACAAAACATCCACCAGGCACTTATTACTCTTGGGTGGAGTCAACCCATGACGTCACTGCGAGGCGGTGGTGATGACCTGTTGTTGTTGCTCTGGCATTGAGACCGAGTGAATGACGTCACGACTCGAGAATGAGGGACGGCATCGGAGGCATTTTCGTGCCTGGGCTCTGACGTAGGTCGCGGCGCTCTCTCGGGGCTCCTTTGATCAAGGACGGGCTATTTTGGCTACGGCGATGGCTCTCCTGCCTGTTGAAATACCTCCTTCTCTCCGCCACTAATGTTTCTGTTGAGGCAGCAGCGCCAGCGCGGGAAGGTCTTCATTTCTAACTGTACTTGGAGTGTTATCGTATCGTATGGTCTTCATGAAGGCTTGATAAACAACATCTAGTGTTTCTTGAGAGCCTGGTAATGCAGGTATGCAGGAATGCTTTGGGTTTTGGTGCTTTGAGAGTACTTGACGGCATCATAGAGATTGCTACGAAGAGTTGCATTACCAAGCAGGCGTTCCAGATAAGCCTGCAGATTTAATTGAAAAGCAATTGTGAAATAACGAAATAAGCTAACAACAATACGTGGGGGGGGGGGGGTCATTGGGGTGTAAGGGGGGTGGTGAGGGGTTGGCAGGGTTAATGGGGTGGGGGGGTCATGTCTGTTCATGTTGGGGGGAATGTCGATAGAGTGGGCGGGTCCTGTTGTAATGTGGAGTGGGAAGGTCGGGTTGGGGTGGGTCCGGGTGGGGTTGG
>NW_028234427.1:28859582-28862082 GCF_977035675.1 Penaeus japonicus | reverse complement strand
ACAAGCTACCAAGGCTAAGCGACCTTCACTAAGACCCGTGTGATTAGCAGATGATCTAGACTCAGAGGTGATGGTCAACACGCCGCCCGCCGCCAGCATCGAGAGCGGAGTGGAGTCCCTCACCAGGTCCCTCTCGCGCCTTGACTCCTCGTCCAGTAGTACTCACGCCCACACGCCGGACTATGGTTAGTAGGCTGATTATAATTCGCTTTGTGACAGCTGTAGAAAAGACTGGAGTGGAAAAGAATCCTTCCACTGTGCAGGATTTATTTTCTTGGACACCACACCTCCCATCAGAATTAAGGTGCTTCCATAACGTCTTCCAAGGAATCCTGATGACGATGCAATATCGACATATCAGTTGCATATCTTGCATTTTGACATTTTTCCTTTTCACTTGCACGTTTCCCGCGGGGACGCAGCTCCTTTCGGGTGGTCTATCTTCTAAGTTAGGTCGTGAAGTAATAACTTTGGGCTTAGTGTGATCATGATACAATTTATAACTATTCGTGTTACTGACTAGTAAGTGGGATGAATGATTTGTTATGCGTGTTATTTTTATAAACTATACAATTAATATGTTTTGCAACGAATAATCGCTTACAACTAAGCTGTTTAGAGTTTGTTATATATAAATAATGATATGGTTTAATATTCTGCATATATTCTATATATAAAACAGCCAAATATATATTATCTCGTGCCGCACAGATGAGGAGAGCTTAAGCAGACCCTCCTTCACTCCGCCGTCGTCGACTCCGCCAGCAGGAGGGCGAGTGCGGGAGGGCGTGGGCCTCTGCGGGAGCGAAGCGGGCGGGGTTTCTCTCGGCCGGGCCGGCAGCGTCCACTCTTCATCCTCGCAGCACTCGGCCTCCACCGTCCGCTCGAGGTACTCCAACATTCCTCACAGACTGCCACCTGACCTGACCCTCGGAGCTGACTTGGCGGACCTCTCCCTCGCCCAGGACCTCCCCGACCTGGCTGACCTGCCGGGCATGGCGGCCGACCGGTCAGGGCGGGCTGGCGACGAGGAGAGCGAGCTGTGCGCGGGAATGTCGCACACGCAGCACAACTGCTGCTCCACCTGCTGCGACGACGACAACGCTTCCATAACGTCCGCGGACGACCCGGAGGTGGGGGCAGATGACCAGCATTGCAAGTGTGGCTCTTGTGCGATGTGCATTTTGCAACAGGCTTCGGCGGGATTCTTGCACCAGAAGCTCGACAGCGAGAACTCCAGCGTCGCGGCTCAGCGAGGGGACGCCGGACCGCATACTTACAACGACTCCCTGGATTCAGCCAGCGCCTCGACGCACTTCTTCGGCAGTCCGACCTTTGTCAGTGACGAGACCTCGGTGATGGTGCAACCCGACCTCGACGAGTCCGTGACCTCAACTTACAACTTTTCCGAGGAGGACTTCAGTCAGTTAGACAACAACGACGATTACGTGGAATTTTTCAAAGACGGATTGAGATACCCAGAGCAGTCTGGCGGCCAGCTCGAACGGAGGGACCTGCCGGAGGAGAGGTCGAGCCTGACGCCCCCAACGAGCGCCCACCGCCTGAGTCCTCAAGGATTAGGCGCTCAAGGACTGGTCACGCAGAGAGTAGGCTCGCAGCCCGTCACAACGTCGGCCGAAGGGGCGACAGCGTCTCCGCTGTCCGATCAGCAGGAAGAGGAGCACCTCGATTACTCCGTTGAGAGTGCTCAAGCGTCCATATCGACGTCCTACTCACCAGCTCTTGCCATATCCTTAGGCGCCTTTCGGCCGCGTGCCTCCGTGTCATCTACTTTTGATACAGACAGCGACTACGTGCAAGTGTCGGGCACGGACGCCAGATTCTTAGTGACGTCGCCAGCCCCTGTCTCCATGTCAACAGTGACGACTATAACGCCAGTCGCCATCGCTTCCTCCCGTGTGAACACAGCCTCGCCCAACGGATCCCTACCCAGGACCAGCGAGCCAAACAGCAATAGGTCATCCTTGGCTACACCCGATGCTGTTATCTGCGAGACAGCTGTGGCCAGTGCAAGTGAAGCCCCGGCAAAGTTCATTACTTCCAAGCCAAGAATCACCGTGCTAACGGCACACACGCAGCTGGCAGCGACAGCAGCTCCTTCCTTTACGTCCGTCCCCTTGAGTAGAGGTATGGTTCACACGCTGCCACAGGTTCAGCAGAGACCCAAAATGGACACCGTGCAGTCGCTGCAGCGCGGAGCAGCGCACCTCCCCGAGATGAGGCCGCTGGGTCTCCCGCCGCCCTATGCGCGGGATCATAGAGCCAACAAGGTCAAGGCCGTGGGGGTCCCCAATGCTGCAGAAGTGCCTGTAATAAGAAAAAACAATTACCTTGACGTCCGTGCGTCGGCGTCCATGAATAAGGGCAAGACGCGTGTGCACCCAGAGCAACATCCTACCATTACGCCAAGGAGCCTCTACCTCAGACATCAACAGAAAGCGTTGCAGCAACAGCAGCTCAAACAACAGCAACAGATTCA
>NW_028234427.1:28829582-28847082 GCF_977035675.1 Penaeus japonicus | reverse complement strand
GGGTGTGGTTAGACTGCTGTGTTAACTGAATTTCAGAAGCCATTTATAGTTTTATGTTGATCATAAAACATTGAAAGTTATGCATTCTTAATTTACACAGTCAATTAATGTACAATTGCTATTGGTAAAGCATCAGTGGAAGTATTTCTTTATAGGATAGTTTTGATCTGTTGCAGCAGTAAATGCATTACTGTCATTTATACAAAAAATGTATAATCCACTGAAAACACATACATGAACAGCTTGTTATGTGTTGTTGTGAACTTCAAGGATGAATAGTTGAAAGTAAAAGAAATCATATTTTGCTTAAACTTCTTGAATGAGAGATGCTTGTGAAGATCTTTGTAATTTTAGTTATGCTAGTTGTAGAATTGATATATTTGTCTCAGTTGCAGTGGGCATTTATTTCTAGGTGTATGAAACATGCTCAATAGCATATCAGTATGGTGTCTAATATTCAAATGAGTTTGTAAGTTTAATATACAGGTTTATGATATTTGATTCTTTAATTGTCAGACAAGAATAGAATAAAGTAATAGTGAAGGAATTTGTACAAAGATTGTACTAACATGCAATGGATATTCAGTTGTAAAGTGATACTAAATCAGCTTATAAAAATACATTCTAGATTATCTGCTGTATTGTATTGGAATTGCATTTTTTTTTCTAGAATATTAATCTTAAGTTTGCCAAAATAGTAATTAAGACATGAATATCTGAATAGGAAAGGTATAATCCTTACATCTGGATTTGAGAGATTTAAAACTCAAAGTATTTCAAAGTTAGGAATATTACAGCAGATTCAAATCTTGATACTGTAATTTCACATTCTACAATACTAATGTTTGCAAATTTGTATTTCTTGTGTATATACTATGTATATATGAGTATTGGTCACATTTTAGCATTTTTTGAAAACTTGATTCTAATCATCTGCAACACAACTCTTTATGTTGCAATAGGTTGGTTTTGATTAAAATTTCTTGTCTGCAATGAATATTCTACATGTATTTATTAATGATATTCTCTGTTACTCAACTACTCCATAGTTCAGGATGCCATTATCTCTGTTAAAGAGATCTTTCTTGTGATTGGAATGTTAAACAAGTTCAATTTTTGTTTAACAATGAGAAAATGATGTGAATCTTACCAGTACTATTAAGGAAAGTCTAAGCATAAAATGTGTTTTCTGTGATGCCTGGAACTGTTGGTGTTAATGTATGCATGATATGAATGGTAGTATAATATAGATTTTGTTAATTTTCTTTAGGTAAAAATGCACAATATCCAGACAATTGTTATGATTTCAAATTTTCTTTTCTTAGCCCTTAGCAGAATTTTACATACAAAAAAATTATATACTGGTAATATCCAATGTTTCATAGATCTGTGAGTGATACTGTGGCAGATGACAAAGGCCATTTACTTTAACTTGTCCATTTGTGCAATCATATAGCATAATTTTGATATGTAAGTTGGAAGTAAAAAAAAAAAAAAAAAAAAAAAAAAAAAAAAATATTTAGGTATTTTTCAAATAAAATGAAATGTGAATTGAGGTAAATGATGTGTTGTTTATATTTTGTACTGAACTGGTATGTAAATAGGAGTGTATAAGGTATCACTGTTGCCCATAGGTGCAGTGTACATACGCATTGTATATACAACCATTTGTGCATATGAAGAACAAAAATAAAAAAAATGAAGATGAATCGGTTGTGTCATTGTTGTGCCTTTTAGACTTTTAACCCTATGACGACGGTGCATCACACTCGTGTGACACAGCTAAATTCCCGATGCCGGGGCGTCATGCCAGTGTGACAATTCCAATGCAATATTGCAATGGCCCGGCATAGGGGTTTTTGCGTAGCGCGTGCCCCATTGGGAAAGGGTTAATCTTCACTTTGTAAAATATGAGGATGAAAATATATGTCAAGTCTTTCATACTACTTTCATTGGAGACAGAAATGATTTATCCCTCATGAAGACAAATAAAGACACTAAGTTTCTCATAATTTGTAGACACATCAAAAGACCTTATAAGTAGGTCTAAGACATAGATTTTAAAATAGAATCACTTCTAGAACATTTTCAAAATTCAATTTTGAACATGAAATTTTACTTTTTTTTTTTCATAATCTTGGCTTTAGCTGATAATTTTTTTTTCAAATATGTGTATGCCAAAGAATGTAAAATTATAGGAAAGGAAAAAATGAGAAAAAAGAAAAACTGAAAGTAAAAAAAAGGTAACAAGAAAATAAAAGAAGCATGCAAGTAATGGTCAAACACTAGGAAACAATGCGCAAAAAAACATGTTGATCACCTTATCTGAATTGAAAGTGAATTTATCACCCGTTAATGACGGGTGACATGTTTATTTTGTCATACACGAGGCGGGAGCTCTGGCCTGACAATGGGTGTCATGATGTTCGGAGATTTTGGATCACTGTGTTATTTTATTGTGCTATGAGTAATGAGTGAGTGATAATGATAATTGCATTCATGATTATTATAAATGCCGTGATATTAAGCAAAATGGGTTTCATCTAACATCCAAAACCTAGATGGCACCATTTTCTTCTAGCACCAGCAGGAGAGAGGCCTTGAATGGCACCCATCTCCGGTCTCTAGCATGCACTATCTTTATAGAGTGGTGGCATGTTACCAACCTCTTGCTCTAAAGTACTGCAGATGAAGAATGTGCAGGCTGAAGGAGGTGACTCAAACAATGCCCAATGTCTACAGTGCCCTTGTGCCAGTAGGGATGCCTTTTACTGTGGCACTCACAGTTATAAATGCAAGTTTCCTTCCTCTTCCCTACCTCTTCCTGTTATCTTCATTGCTAATGGTTATATGTTTCATATTTTTTCATGACAGTACACAAATACAAAAAAATAAGTTACTTTTCATCCTTCAATAAAACAGCAATACTTCTATCACCCTGAGTATAAAGAAAAAAAAAGAGCAGATATGGACCCTAAACTACAATTTTAGTCAACTGCAGAATTGATAGAGCCTGTGATATGACCGATATAAGTCACTAAATAAAGTAAAACATACAAAAAAGAAAACACAAAAATGCCTCTAACTCTACAATGAGTGACTGAAAGAGAGTGGGAAAAGTCAAGGCATGTTGCGTGAAGCAGCCTCGCTCTGAAATAAAACCCATCCTGAAGCCTGGGTAAGCAAATCTATCCCCCGCCATTAATGGGTTAAAGACAAAAATTGACACATACCATCTCACAGAACCTCCTTATGAGACCTTTGAGTTGTTCTCATTCAATTACAGTCTAAATGTACTGAAGATATTGATATGCCTATTAAACTTTGAAATATAAATCTTTCTACATTTAGGCATATGAATGACTAAAGAAAAAATGTGAAAAAAAAAAAAAAAAAAATCACATGCACACACAGACACTTGTATGTGTATATCTATATATACTCATACATTTACATACACAGATGTATATACCTTATGCATGTGTAGATATTCTCAACACTAATCTGTCCATGTAGAGGAGGAGATGAAATGTTCTAAAATGTAATATGTTATCTATAGAACACATGAGATAAAGAGGTACTGGGGGGGTTATGGATAGATATGGAGGGGAAGTGTAATCATTAGGTAGTTGAGATGCCTTAACATATTACATAGAACCCCCCTCCCTTCCCTATCTGAGATAAACAATATGTGGGAGGGATGTCACAGTCCATCACTAGTACCATCTTAACCCATTCATGCCGGGGGCATTCCAGCCTTGCAAGTTGCAATGCCGGGGCTCTCGAACGCATAGGCTTAAATCAATTAAATGATCGATGCCGTATGCCGGCACCCTGCAAACAGGCCCTTGAATGCGCAGTGCCAATGGTGTACCACTCGTTGAGAGAGGGTTAACACTCATCAGGGTTGTTTCACAAAGCAAGTTTCACAAGGCACTGAAGGGTAATGCTTGGAAATAAAACTATCCCCTCCATGCAAAAAGGGGGAAAATTAGTATTTGGGTTCCTTAAAAAATGAAATTGTTCTGTATGTACAGTAATAGAGACCAATACATATATTCCGTGTTTCAAAAATTTTAGTTTATGGCAACAGAAAGATTTAGTTATGAAAATTTGTAAACGAAACTTACTGACTACCTGGGAAGTGATTATTGCATGATGTTGGTTATTGTTATCACCTTGAATGTAGTACTGCATTGTGGCCAGAAAAAAAATTGTGTTAGTCTAAAACTTCCATATTTATAACTTTGTATAAAACTTTATTTAATTGTCATGTATGTTTGTATGATAAATTGATTTTAAAAGGTATCAAATCTTTATTGGAAATAATGAATACTCTATGAGAAAGGGTGTAAAGGTAAAAAATCAACAACAGCTGGAAGGTTTACACAACATAATGCACTTCACAGCAAAACAAGTAACCAATCTTGGTATTATATTTACTTGAGAAGGGTATTATGGAAGATTCATCTGTTCCTAAGTAAAACAATTGATTAGTGGCCAGATATACTTTGGATCAGCTGTAAAAATTCAGAAGGATGAAACAAACAAACAAAGTAAGTCTTACTAACCCTATGCTGGAATGATGTAATTCCTTTGGGGTCTGTATAAGAAACAGAAACAGCTATCTATAACAAAAATGACTGTACTTCCTAGATTTTTTCTCAAAATGAACTCTGTTCCAACAAAAAGGCAAGTTCGGTTCAGAATACCAGAAGAACCTGATGTAGTATTGAAGAATGTTATAGCAGTAACAAGATTGATGATGATTACCTTGGCTAATACCAAGGTAAAACGTATAACCTCTAATTAATTTACTTTTCCATGATATTTAAGTCATATTACATACACAGTAAGACCAACTAATTGTAAATCAAATACTAGTGCATTGCCAAAGGCAAATTTTTATACAATGAAATTGTTGCATCCATTTTAAGTCTCGGTAAATTATATAATAAAGAAAAAATATTTCTGGTGATATACAAGTTGAAATAAGATATCTACATCTGTCTAATGGTGTGTCTAAACAAAGGACAGTACTTGTGCGGGCAAACTATGTTACCAAATTGCAGGCAAACCATCAATTTGTTGCCATATTGGTGTTGGAAATGGCCGCTAGGGAGCAAAATCATCCTGTCTGATAACTGTTTAGTTTGGAAACTGAAGCTCTTCTTGCTCCTGCCATTGTAGACCTTTGTGCCTGCCCCTCATGTAGACAAGGCGTATGTAAACCTCAGAACTGATTATGGTATTCAGGTGTTGAGTCAAGGCATCAGTAGAAATTAACCATCCTTATGTAGACAGGAAAGCAATTGTAGGTCATGACAAATAAGCCTTATATATGAGGTACTAAGCAAAACTAAGCAAAAGTAGACACTAGTGCTCAACAAACTGAACACTCAAATTAGTCAATACATTGTTAATTATACCCAAATAGATGGATAAAAATGCATGTAGATTTTTAAATATAATTTGCAGTGTATTACATAAGCAAACCCTGATGTCTCTAATTGAGACGCTTCCCTGCAGATTACCTGCCCAAATGTGATGAATTGCAATTGAATATGCTATAAAGGAGTAAAGCATTCTTTTCCAAAATAATATGTCACCATTTGGGCACTCATGTCACTGAACTGGAGGGAGAGGGAGAGAGAGAGAGAGAGAGAGAGAGAGAGAGAGAGAGAGAGAGAGAGAGAGAGAGAGAGAGAGAGAGAGAGAGAGAGAGAGAGAGAGAGAGAGAGAGAGAGAGAGAGAGAGAGAGAGAGAGAGAGAGAGAGAGAGAGAGAGAGAGAGAGAGAGAGAGAGAGAGAGAGAGGAGAGAGAGAGGAGAGAGAGAGAGAGAGAGAGAAGAGAGAGAAGAGAGAGAGGAAGAGAGAGAAAGAAAGAAAGAAAGAGAGAAAGAGAGAAAGAGAGAAAGAAAGAAAGAAAGAAAGAAAGAAAGAAAGAAAGAAAGAAAGAAAGAAAGAAAGAAAGAAAGAAAGAAAGAGAGAAAGAAAGAAAGAAAGAAAAGAAAATGAAAGAAAGAAAAGAAAATGAAAGAAAGAAAAAGGGAGAAAGAAAAATATAGAAAGAGAGAGAAAGAAAGAGAGAGAGTGAGTGGATGAATATAAGAAAAGTTGAAAATAAGCAGGATGGTCTGCAGATGAGAAGCCTAACCCTTAACCCATTCGTGCCAGATGACATGCTGACATGTTTCGTGGTTTTGCGTCCAACACCGGCAACGAGATATTTGGTCAAGGCCGGTGCTTAGAGTGAGCGAGCAGATAGCCCAATCAACTTAAATCAATTTAAATATAGCAATAATTTATTCCACTTTCTTCTTTTTGTCATTTATTGTACTAGATAACATAAAAAATAAGAATAATAGAGGGCAAAAAAATAAATATTTTTGTTATCCTTTTATCTATTAAAGTTTACATTCTCTTCATCATTTTCTTGACTTTGTTAGGCATCAGTACTGTTAAAAACTCAAAATACAGGAATATCCATATATCCAAAAAACAACTCACTGAGAGTTGCTCACTGAAACAGAGAATATGAAAATACAAAGAAAAAACAAACATCCACTGGTGATTTACATATCTAACTGATAAATAGCTGACATGTAGAAAAATGACAATTCACTGCAAGAAACTACATGCGTGCGAACTGGAATTCTGCAACAGATCACTCGTATCCCCTGAGGAAGAAAGAACAATGGCCATTAACTTTGTCTATGTAGAAATTAATTGTACAATAACAGTATGTAAAGTATGGGATGAATCTTAAATGTACTTCTTTATCAAAAAATGCATAATAGTTACGTCCTTAGTAACAAATACATGATAAAGTCATCATGATATTCAATAAGCCAGAAAGGCCTTGTCATGTCCTTTTACAGATAAATCAAATAAACCTTTTGTTAGTCATCACATCTTTTAATGTTCCCTTATATAAAGCACATGAGATTAGGATAAAGAATTGAAAATACCAAGTAGGCAGCATAATGCTACTGTCTAAAGGTACTTGCAATATTGTTCAGCAAACAACTTACTTGATATGATGTGCAATGGTCCAATTGGTCTCTGGCTTGAGGTTGAGGTCGTCATGGATGGTAACACCCTCAGGCGTGATGTCTGCCAGCTGATACTTGAAGTGTGCACGGCAGTCGCGGTAATACAGCACAGTTAGACACTCCTTCAGGATCTGCAGAAAATAGTTTAGATGTGATTACCGCACATTTAAGATTTGATTATCTTATTATAAGGTAAGCAATGATATCATCTCACTCTTAGTTTTCCAGGCACAGCTGTGTCATTGTTTCAAAACATGAAAAAATGATTAAATAATTCCCAATCACTGAGAAGCGGAAATTTCCTTATTGTTGGTATTAAAATATTATTACTCTGAGCACTCCACAATGGAAGATAATGCTAACTTTTGTGAGCTAGACATTGTCAGTGGACTTAATTCAGTACAATACATGTGTTTCCTCAACTTCTACTGGTATTACAGTTTGTATTGTCATTGAGAGGGCAGCTGATAACTAAACAATGAGCATTAATTATTACTGTGTTATTTGATTTTTGATATTCATAACAAGACACTATGAGGCTGGAATGTACACTTTCTTCTCTGCAAGTTCTGAAGATTTAAGTAGTGTACTGTGAAAAGAACATATACTCATAAACAATTTTCTTTTCTAAATACAAGTTTCTAAAAAAGAACAAGAAAGCCACCGGTAACTCTAAAGACAGTATCTTTCATATTTTCTCAGTCAATGGTTGATTATGTCAGACAGCTATAACTGAGAATTCATGTGCATTATACAGTATAATGCATTCATTAAATAGCAAAGGAATTATAAAAGTATTGCAATTCCTATAATTTCCCAAGTATGCAATTAAATTGTAAATCAAAGAATTGACTATCTTCCCTCATTTTAGTGAAAAATTAAAGGAGAGGCCTGCAACCTATGCATAAGTGGCAAGCCTGTAACATATGAAAGAAGTTGCCAGTTCACCATTTACTGTTACTGTTACCACATAAGGATATTTTCAGCATTAACCCTTTCCCGATGGGGCACGCGCTACGCAAAAACCCCTATGCCGGGCCATTGCAATATTGCATTGGAAATGTCACACTGGCATGACGCCCCGGCATCGGGAATTTAGCTGTGTCACAGGAGTGTGATGCACCATCGTCATAGGGTTAACATATTACCAAACACAGATATGAACCTTATAAGTTTATGAACAGATATTTATACATGGCTACAGTATTCTATCATGAAGGTCACTAGGAGTCAAACACAACAGTATTCTTATGGATGTGCATCAGATGCATACATGTCTATGAGTGCAAGTCCCATTTCTTTCATTGTTTTACATATTCAACTACGGTTCATTTAAATTTTGGGTACCATATCACCAATGTGACTTAGCCCTAGCAATTAGCATATCAAAATAAAACCATCAAGGGATAACATATGAATGTAGACTGCCAGTAAATTCAGTGTCTCATCTGTAACACTTTTCAATTTCTGATGTTCCATATCAGAAATTGAACAGCAGTCAGTATCAAAATCCAAAGTATTGATTGTGCCCCAAACTTCCATCAAAACAGGTCTACCAACCCACCACCAGATGTTGTCACTAGCCAAGTGTAATAATGCTTTGACAGATCTAATTAATCATCAGACAAAACAGAAGAGACTATTGTCTCAGCAGCTTTCATTATTGGAAAAGAAACATCACTATACAATATGGAAGTACTGCAATGACTGTTGTATTACAAACGCCGGAAATCCTGCAGTTTAGTATCAAATTTACATACCAACCTGGTTGATTGCATACACAAACAAGATATTTGTGATGTATTGTGGAAATATCAAACAATACATATTTTTATTTCTCTTCTGAGAATTCAGATTTCAAAATAAGATGTAGGAATATCAGACTGCAAATGTGCGGTTGATGCATGCAGCTGACCTGTCATTGTTCTTCTGTCAGCAGAATTAGTATTTTAGCAGATGTAAATAATGGGGAGTTATGACTAATTCTAATATCTCCCATGATAGAGAGTACCTGGGACTTTACTACTCACCTCACCTCAACTTTGGACTGTACAATATTCTTTTGAGCTAAATTTACATCACAAAAATTGCTAAATGGGATTATGTTTATCTGTGCATCAACTTAATAATTTATACAGTCCCCTTTCCTTAGAACGAAAAAAATCCATTGTGTGTCCTCTAATACAGGCAATAACAACCTCTCTATGAGTAATCAAATGGCAGTGAAAAGATTGATCACTGAAAATTATCTGCTACTTTAAGGCAGTGAAAAGAAAAACTTGAAAACATTATGAAAAAGTGGTTAGTGGCATGCTTTTGAAATGGGAAATATAATGCCTATTCATAACTTCCATCACCCCAAAAGAATGATGTGCCTGATTTAAGCCGTGTTTGTGAAACCACATACTTTTGGACAACCCACCAGAAACTTTATGGTAGGAACTAAGTTTAGGGACTTGCACTCTAATCAAAATATTTGGTCAGTTCATTGTGCAACTTTTACTCCTTGATCTTTTGATATTTAGAGATTTTCTTAGAGTATATGAGAAAGGCGAGATGCGAGAGGAGACAGGAGGGAGAGAAAGATAGATAGATAGATAGATAGATAGATAGATAGAGAGAGAAAGAGAGAGAGGGAGAAAGAAAAAGAGAGAGGAAGAAAGAAAGAGAGAGGGGAAGAAAGAGAGAGAGAGGGGAAGAAAGAAAGAAAGAGAGAGGGGAAGAAAGAAAGAGAGGGGGAAAGAAAGAAAGAGAGAGGGGAAGAAAGAAAGAAAGAGAGAGGGGAAGAAAGAAAGAAAGAGAGAGGGGAAGAAAGAAAGAGAGAGGGGAAGAAAGAAAGAGAGAGGGGAAGAAAGAAAGAGAGAGGGGAAGAAAGAAAGAGAGAGGGGAAGAAAGAAAGAAAGAGAGAGGGGAAGAAAGAAAGAGAGAGGGGAAGAAAGAAAGAGAGGGGAAGAAAGAAAGAGAGGGGAAGAAAGAGAGAGAGAGGAAGAAAGAAAGAGAGGGGAAGAAAGAGAGAGAGAGGAAGAGAAAAAAAGAAAGAAAGAGAGAAGAGAGAAGAGAGAGAGAGAGAGAGAGAGAGAGAGAGAGAGAGAGAAATGCGAGAGGAGTACCCCAATGAGGCAAGTGAGGCTGAGGTCTTTACCTTCTCTGCATCCTCTCTGGTCATGTTTGGTTTCTTCTCCCTGGCCTCTCTAATCATGGGGATGGCCAGGTGAACACCGAAGCCAGATGCAACTTCCTTGGCCTCAAAGGCTGTTCCAATCTTGTCAACGTAACCCAGGAAGCTGTAATGATATATAGGATGTTATGAGCATATGTCAAATCTGACTATTATAAATTGCTGCTGTATAATTTGTGTAATATTGTTCTGGGAATGGAAACATCTGCTAACTTCTTTGGAAGAAAATGATCAGCGATGTTGCTGTAACGGTTAGTAATGTATCAATTTTGATATTCAAGGAGTCTTCTCTTTGCCAAACAGATACTTGGAATAGACAGAAGGATATAGAACAGAAAGAGACATTTCATAGGCGAATCTTATTAAATCTAAAGCCATCACTGTTCGCTGATAAGTGGAGATCAGTGAACTAAATATGTTTAACCCATCAACGATTGGTGACAAGATATCACGTCTAGTAGTTTTTTGGTCAGACGCCGGGGACGAATTATTTTGTCAAGGCTGGCGTGCCGGGTGAGCGGGTGCACGCCGAGAATCCCGACGTGTTAGGCTTATGTGTTGGAGTATCCAGGCATTTCGACCATTAAAAGCCAAAATAGCACCGTCGGAAACGGGTTAAAGGGGACTTATGAGACAGACAGATAGACTGATTTCTTGCTTTTAGATTTGACTGAAGTGTTGGTGGTATTGAAGGAGAGCATGTGTACACTGACTCAGTATAAATTTAGAATTTTGATAAGGATTTTAATGTGACAATTTTAATCAAGATGTAAATTTAAGTGATCTGATGAACAAATGTACTAACATTATGATATATTGTTTAAGATTGTGGATTTTCTGTATTTGAAATTTACATAATTGAAATGCATTTCAAGGTCTGAATAGAAAAATAAAAAACAAGTGTTACTAGTCTGTGGCTATTAGTAAGTGCTTTAGAAAAGGCTAAAACAATTTTTAAAATGGCAAGTCAGCCTCCACGTTAAAGAACCTATACTAATTCAGAAATATTGACTACATGAGAGAAGGTTGTGTTGATATTTTCTAGACATTTTTTGCTCTCTTAACTTTATCCCTTTGATAGTTTGATGTCAAAAACCTTGCATTCACTCTCATAAATAAGATTAAAACGAATTTAGGATAAACTGCACTTACGGTTTGTCATCCCTATAACCAGCAGCAATGCACTCAAGCCACAAGGGGTCGAACCTACTGCGGCGGTTGTACAGCACCCTAGTTAACCAGCAGTGTAGGGCTCCAGCATCCAGCACACGTGTGTACTCTCCACACTCATCATCACGCCTGCAAATCAGAAAACACTAAGCAACCACATTGTAATATGCAATCCCTGTCCTATTCTGAATTTAACTTTATGAAAAGGTCTCTGTAGTCAGATCCAAATGCCATGGGTTATGGCCTCCCATGTTACCCTCTTATGCCACAATCCCATTCCAAGAATAAAATTTTGAATTTTTAATCTGAGACATGAATAATAGATGTTTTACTTCAGTAAAGCAACTGGACTTAAGCCTCTAGTTTTAAATATATTACACAAAGGGAAATGCATAGTCATAACAACTTGTAGTAAATTGACTGTTCCAATACAGTCCATATAATCAAATGCACAAATTCATAACAGTCTAATTACTATATTCTGACCATAAAAATACTTACACTTTCTGCTCAATGACTTCTCTGATGAACTGATAATCTGCAATGTCTCCACTGCAAGCAAGTACTGCTTTGTCTGTCACCTTGAAGACTCTCTTGATGTTCCTGAACCTTGCAAGGGAACCATATGATCCCAAAGTGTCTGCTGCTACCATGACTCCACCATCGTACACGAGCCCCACGACAGATGTTCCAGAGGTTGAAGGGTACCTTTATGAAGGAAGAAGAAATATTGATATATCAAAAGCATTCCGGACAAAGTTGAATCCCTAGTGCAGGGATGGCCAACCTATGATGCATTGCATGATTACAGGTGTGGCACCAACCCTTAGAAATAATAAAAGAAAAAGCATGCATGCTCATGCAAAAAATATGATTTCTATCAAAAGAAAATTAGTAACCTATGGCAAGAAATGGGTTTTACCAAACTGTAGGACTTTTTTATATACTTCTTTTAAACCTTCTGTTTTCATTTAAAACCGAAGATTCAATCGTATTATGAATCTCATAAATTTATACAAGCTAGTATAGCCTATTAAAGAATGTTCAATAAACAATAGTCAGCAAAATTATGCTTTACTATAAGGATTAGTATATTTTCCTTTTTTCCATGCTTGCATTTATAAATCCATTTTCACTTACTGAACAAAGAAGATTCTGAAGATGCCCATTAGTGTATAGATGGAACTTATTGATCTTAAAACAAATTCAGTATTGAAATGAAATTTGATGAACTTCCCTCAATCCCAAGTGCTTCTAAAATGCTTAATGTTTGTTGATCCTTATCCTATGAAAATTTTCCGGAACTGAGAAAATTTTCCCAAAGTTGTGTCTATTGCTTCAGAACAACATACAGATGTGAACAAACATTTTCATTCATGAAAATAATCAAGTACATACAGAGGTCACAAATGATGGATTAAAATTTGAAGAACGGTGTTGCTTTCGACTACCAATTGAACTCCTAACATTGCCAGTTTGGTGAAAGCAAAGCAAAGTCAAAAGCATTAAAATTAGAGAGGTTTCTCTTACCTGCATTCAAAATTTTGTTTTATTTAGAACTGATAATTTTATGCACACCCTCCAAAACATGTCCAATGTTCTTGCTTTCAGTACCTAATTTGACACTGAACATTACAGCTTAGCTCAAAAATGAATTCATATATGTATCTCGTCTTTATACAAAATCCTTTTATTTAAGATTACTAAGTGTGTCCATATTAACATACAAATAATAAAGTTTTACGTATCAAAGCAAAATATGTCTATGTTTGCGGCTTTTATCAACTAATTATAGAAGCAAACTCTGAAGTGTCATTAAAGTGAGTAGAGTATATTTTCTTTTGATATGAAATACTTTAATTTAAAACATGCTGAAAATATGCTTATTACAGTATATATACACCATTTTTTATGTATTACTAATAAAAATGCCAGTGTTTGTTACTTTCTGTAACTAATCAACGTACATTTGAAGAGTCATTAAAGAAAGTAAAGTTCATTTTACATTTATAAGAAATCCTTTTCTCTACAACTGCTACATCTGTCCATACAATCATATATAAATATATATATCAAATGAATGTATGTAAACCTGCTAAATAAGTCCACATTACCATACTTCAAAAGACTGAAAGGGAGTACAAGTTTGTGTGGCACATCTAAACTAAAGGTTGGTGCATGGGGTACAAGGAGTTGGCCACCCCTGCTCCAGAGGATACACTGCCATAGGATATGATGCAAATTTGAACTAAACAGTCATTTCCATCTAATCTAGTTCAATCGGCACATTAATATGAGCGATGTTTTTGGAATCTCCAGGGATGAATCCACATCATGGTATTTGGGATCTGTCTGGACGCAATACTGTGCAATGCTTTTCAGAATGCTTTTCCTATGATTATATACATAAGTAATAATATAAAATGTATGTTTTGAGGGAGAGACCACAATGTGATAGGACATCAATATTCCCATGACACAATATCACATCACCCTGTCTGACAATCTGTGCGACTAGAGAAGAGAACAAAGAAGTTCTGGCCGAACATTTTTGAACGCAAAATTAAGCTGTGAAGCACCAAGATAAAATCAGTAGTAGTAACCTTGATAATAATCAAAATTTATCAATTTTCTTACTGAAATATGATTTATCAGTTTCATGGAAAACTTATTACACATGCAAATGCATAGCCTCTAAGATGGAATGAAATCAAGTGAGATAAACTGTAGAATGATTTTTTTAAAATGATAACGATTGTGGAAATTCCTCCTATATATTGTGGCAAAACAGAAACTGGACTGGTCCCTTAGTTGATATGATAAATTCTAAAGGAAGTCTACAAGCTCTATCCTACAAAAGTTCTAAAGTCATTACAGGTGCTCTTTATATTTGAATCTGTCCTTATCCATTGTACACATAGCAATGAATGCTGTAATCAGTAATGTCCAATATTCAGTATAATCACATGGTCCAAATCTGAAATATTATCCTGTATTGACTATACTTTACTGCATAGGAAATTCTATACAAAAGCTTAAAACAAACCATTAGCTGTCAATAATTTGCAGATGATGTACTTTCAACAGACAACAAAAGGTCAACAAACTTCAACCTTTGTATATTCTGGCTGGAGAGATTTTGCTCACAATTTTTCATTAACTGAAGAACTCTATCTTGCCAGAATATACAAGAAGGTATATTTACCTCTTCTGAGTTGACTCTTACTTTGATTTTTGTTTGTTAGAAATTGCAAATAAAGATAATGTTTAGCACTCTGATTAACATTCCTGATAGTGGCTTTGTCTAAGGATGACTCAGGGATTTTGGTGCTTTGGCAAACAAACATCCCCTGTGTTGGCTGGTATTCAAATTATTACATATCTTCTTTGTTTCCAATTTGTGACGGAATCATACTCAAATCTTTGAAAAGTTGTTATCTGCACGATATAATTTTTTGTCTTTTGATTATGCCGTTTTTCTGGTACATTTCATATTCTTCCCAGCAATTGTGGTCAAGATTACTGCTATAATCTTACCTGCCGACTACAAAGGAAATCATACCCATGAATGCGTAAAAAGATACCTGCTCACATATCTTTAAACTTTGCAATCTGGAGCCGCAATAGTTTTCAAACGCATGTAAAATGTATATACGGTCACAAAGGTCTATATGAACATTGTAGAAAACATAGGCAGTAACCAAAAAATTTAATTGTTCATTTTTATTTTTATTACTGTACTTTTTTGTGTACAGTTTCAGCAGCCTTCTCATTTGCCCCATATGTGGAACTAACATGCATTTTCATGGGATAGTATAAATGCAGTTAGACAAGGAGGGATGCACAACCAACAGACACGCCAAAATCCCCCCAAACAAAGAAGGATGCAATAAACATCAATTGTCATAATGCGAGTGACAAGTAGCACTCGTACCGGGATGATTAAGCTATGTTCATATTCCCGCGAAACTATACAACACAAAAGTACCAAAAACTCACAGGGTATGGGACTTGGATTCATTTTGAATATTTGATCCCGGAAAGTTGTAAAACTCTCCAGGGGAAGGGCCGCCGGACCAAATTGGAGAAGCTTTGTACACACTCGCCATCGCACTGCCAGCCATGATGACTCTTCGCAAGGAAAACAACACTCAACCAAGATACTATTTTTTTTGCAAGGAATACATAAGAAAATATGTTTTCTCCTTCTGAATGTTTAATATCAATAGAAAGGATGTGTAGTTGCTCTGCTGTGCATATATCATTGATTTTTTTATTGTCTAAGTTGCTCATTTGACATCAAAACAAAAAGGGGCATTAGCATAAAATAAACACGAAAGATGAAAAAGTCTATGTTATACTATATCTAGAATTTCTATTGTAGTAAATAATTCTAAAAGACAACAAAATAAAATTATATACATAGGAAAAGGATAACAAAATGCCAAAGAAGGGCACAATCGGACTCGAGTTACTGGTTTGGAAAAACGTTGAAATTTCTTATTCCGTCCAACACTTATATCCAACATATAAGTTTTAAGTCTACAAATTTTACTGGTTATAAATCCATGCAAAGAGCTGGCATCAATCTGTGCAATTGTTTCGCGCCAATGTGTGTTTTGAAGTGTGCGCATGCGCGTTTGCTTCAGTAGTGAAAGATGGAAGGGAAGTGGTAAAGGTTTGAATGTTTGTGATCACGAATAGCCAGCGTTTTTATTATATTTGAATGGAAATACCTCCAGAAACATGACGGAACCTAAGAAGGTAGCATTTTCTACCCTAGGGCCTATAAAGAAAGAAAAGAAAAGGGAGAAGAAGCTGAAAACAGTGCGTATTATTTTGACACTGCCTGAGTCCAATGAGAAGTCTTGTCCGGAGTTCAACTATCGAGAACTGGTGTCTCTAAAATTGGTGAGTGAAAATGTAAAAATAGTTATGCGGAAAGTGCTATGAGGGAGGCAATTCCGCTGTCAAATATGTAGGCTAATCGCTCCTCAGACGAGTTGAAGTAGTTTAGCAGGGCCCTCTTGAAGGTATGGCAGGGGACGAGACCGGCGGGGGGAAGCAGATGGACATTTTGTAGAGCGGGAGAACAGGGTGACAGCGCCAGGGTTTCACAGTGTTCACACACCCACAGTGTAGAAGGCAACACACTCTGTCTTCACACTAAGCCTCAGCGCCCAAAATGATCCCTGACGTGCGAGAGGACGTCACCAAGCAAGGCCCTCACTCGGGGATGTCCCCGAGTGAGGGCCTTCATGAAGGATGACCTCAAGGGTATGTAAGGGACTAAAACACCCCAAGGGCAAGTGGGAATAAACCTTCGGCCCAAACCTCAGAATGTCACACTTCAACACCCAGTTCAAGTGTAAGTTTCCCAGGTGAGACTTGGCTGAAGCTCCCAATGCCCCGCCAGGGACGTGTGGCCCATGTGTGAAGGATTCTGTAGGGTGCTGGAGTAGTCCTTGAGTACTGTCATGGCAGCCTGGAGGACGAGGATCACGCAGGCGAGGCTGTCATTGGCTCAGGGAGGCGGGTGAGGCGTCGTGTGGCAAGGGACACCCGGGCGGCTTCACACCTTCACCCTCTCCACCAGACCTGAGCACGTCCCCCTCTCGTGCCGTCCTCCTCAAAAGGCGACTTGAAGGTCGTCCTTCAGATCAAACATTGATTCGAGTACTTTCTTATTGGTTCGAAAAAATATAAAGAATTGTTTTATGTTTATGTTAATATAATTAATTTAATTTTGCGAATATGACTGGTAGTTTGCTGAGAGGAATGCAAGGAGTGTTTGGAATGATCATGTTGACGGAGGAGACGATGTGTGTTCATGTAGCTTTACGGTCATGTTACACGAAGTGCTGACCGCTCAGTGAGACAGTCGCGAAAAAAAGAAGAAAGTGAAAAAAAAACATTAATTGTCAATGGAATGCCACGCTCCTCTGTCTTGGCTGAAAGGCATTTGGCTGCTGTTTATTGAGGTTGACCCCCAGGTCGTGTGGGTTTACGCCTGGAGTTAGATGCAACGTGGTACGTGGTGGGGGTCGAGGGTGAGTGTAGGGTGTCGGAGTGTAGTGGAGGAGGTCGATTATCATAAT
>NW_028234427.1:28792082-28819582 GCF_977035675.1 Penaeus japonicus | reverse complement strand
TTTTTATTTTTTATTTCATGCCGTTGTCTTACTGTTGTTAGTAGTGTTGCAATGTAAATATTATTTGTTAGTAATTGCTATTCTTGTTATTGCTATTTCCAATTTGTTTGATAATAGGTTTTGTTATTTTTATTATTTATTTTGTAATTATTTTTTTCTTTGATTGCATATAGTGTTGTCATTTTGAGAAGTAATGCTGATTTGTTAAATATTTTAAAACATTTTTGTGGTTATAATTGTTATTACTGTACTTCTATTATAATGATAATAATATTTTTATTTTGGTTTATTGCGGCTAATGTTTTTGTTGCAGTGATTATTTTATTTTTGGTAATACAGAAAAGGTTCATATTACCAGTAATGAGTTTGGTGTAGATTGTATTTAATGTATACTGTCCAGATGTAAGTTAGAGTTGATGATAATTATAGTGGCATGGTGTTAAGAAGTTACCTCTGTGCCTGTCACCACACTACGAAAAGCCTACAAAATACCATGTATATTATGGCTTTTTTTTTATTTTATTATCTATCATTACAAAAGGAACCAGTCTAGGCTCTCAGAATATATATGTTGGAGGCTTGATTGACCTTCCTGAAACGTTGATGGCATTGAGGCGATTAGTCTTGCCTTGAAGCCGTGGCAAGCTTTATACTGGCATTCATAGAACCTTGATGTAAACCCGCTGTAAAGAAAGTTTTAGGGGTTGGAGCCTCCTAGAAATTGCATTTGAGCTAGTTTTGTATCCTTTTTTTTTATGTTTATCCTTGGTAAATTGCACACCTTCCCAAGCTATTAGAGCCAGTAGTTTCCATGGATGCAACTGCTATCTTAACAGTAGTCATGAGCGGCCCATCAATACCAAATATTTCTGTATCAATGATACAAAGCTTTGCTCTGTAGCACCACTTCAGAGGAAGATTATGATTAATGTCCTCTCTTTTTGCTCTTATGAGTTATTATTTTATAAAGATTATTGTTGTTTTTATGATTAACATTATCTATCAATCATACTGATAGCATTGATAATGTAATGGCCAGTCTTGCTATTGTTGTGTTTATTATTATTGTTGTGATTATTAAAATCTCTGTTTTTATTGTTATTGTTATTTTTGTTATTATCTTTATATCTGTTATTTATATTAATATTTTTATTGGTATTCTTATTATTATTGCTATCATTATCATCAGTTGTCATTTTTTAAAAATTGTTATTGTTATTGTTTTTAGTATTCTTTTTATTGTTATTATTATTATCATTACTTATATGATGATAGAAATGTTAACAAATGACTAGCATTTTTTTTTATAAATTATGGAAGAATTTAAAACTAAAATTAGATTTAGTAGAAAGTACAGTATATTAACCCATAGCAGACAGAGCGCCTAATGACTTAACTGGTTGTCATGGCGGCCGGTCTACAACACCAGTGGCACCGGCTAAAAATTAGAGGAACTTGGGAAGGGTATTCTTCACCCTCTGGGTAGCACAGACTAGCCCAAACAATATTTTTCCATAAATCCATCATAAAATGTGGGTTTAGGCTGACATTGGAACCCTTTAACTCTGGAGCTAATGTTGTTACAGCCATAATACTTCATGACTGTGTGCATGCTTCAACTGTGAGCAGATCCCAATGTCGCATAATGTACGCATTGACTCCCGTCTTTTAGGCCTAATTGTTGCCGACATATATGTCATGAAACCTGTACACAATGGATTAAATGTATCAGCTTCAGGCCACTAACATACAAATTTGGCCTGACTCTGTGACAGGCAGCAGTTGCGGCTTAGTGATGCTTCACAAAATTTTGCCACTTTAGGAGGGGATCTGTGCATCCTTTCCACTACCTTTGGCCACGGTAGCCCATTTGGAAGTATTTGCTCTAGAAGAAAGGAAACCAGTAGGAAGCCACGTTCCTGCTGCCGCACATTGTCAAAGGGTGGCAAACACAAATCGCTTATGTGTTTGTGGCCTTGCATGCATGCTCACTGGCTGAAAGTCACCCATATTTTGTAGTGTTAGTGCTTTGGTAAGAAACCAATTTTCCTGTGTAAGTAGAAATAAAAATTGTAAAAATTGATAAAACATTGAAGGAAAATTGGTGTGATTTCCGTGATTGGGGGAACTAAAACATTTTTTTTTTACTTAGCCTTATCATTAACTTTATGATTGTAATTGTCATCATCGTCATCATTGTAATCATCATCATTTATATCATTATCATCATCATATGTCACTGTCACTTTTACTGTAATAATTGTTTTTGTTATTACCATTATTATCATTGTTATTATAGGTAGTGTTCTTATCACAATTATTGTTGTTATTTATCGATGTTGTCTTAAATATTGCTGTTATCATCATCTTTGTCATCAATCCTTATCATCTCACTGGATCTAACTGAGGGAGAAAGAGTGTTGGTGATTGAGGCTTTGCTGAGTTGGATTTTTCTCTTTTCTTGTGTTCTAAAAAAAGTGCTTAAAGATTTGAATGTGTTATGATATTGTCTTTTAACCCATCGTGCTGGATGACTTGCTGTCACGTTTCATGTTTTTTGCGTCAGACGCCAGTGACGAGATATCTGGGCAAGGCCGGCACTTGGGGTGAGTGAGCAGACAGACCAGGCTCGTGGCTTGTATGCCTGAGAGTCTCGAGGCATTAGGCTTATGCGTTCAAAAACCCTGGCATTATGGCCATACAAAGCCGGAATTACCCCAGTGTGAATGGGTTAATGTGACCCATCCCAGAAGGGTTAAAACGGGAAAAACGCCCAAATGGTGAAAAGACTATATCGTCAATAGTTTTTAGATATACTATAACCCTGTAGAATTTATATATTTTAGACCATTTTCAAGTGTATTGACTGGGAAACTATAGATAGTAATTTTTCCACTGGATTCTCCCTCAATATATTTGAAAAGGCTCTACAAGAAGTAGATGCTATGCTACAAGGTGATAATAAATCTATAAAATTTTTAAAACAACATAGTTTTTCTCGATCATTGTTTTTCATTTTTAATCCATCTAGCTTGTTCTTATAGCTCTTGTCAGTACATCACCCAGTAATAACGTTTCTTCTCAACAAAATCATTTTTAGCTCTTTTGTGCCTCTATATGGTCAGAGATTGTTTTTACAGTGCTATTGTTTCAAATAAACTAGAAATGATACCCCTAGGGTAGTGTTTACTTTAACTTGTCTAGACTTAACTGTAGCTAAGTGAGGTATAGACAAGCTTAAATTTTTTTACTGAAACCTGTTTATTTACTTTCAGAACGACAGAATAGGAAAGAAAAATCTAGGGGACGTGATCAATGGGCCGCCTTTAGACCCCAGTGACCCCTTCGCATCGGATGAGGATGCCGCCCTTCGTGCCCTGGCAAGACAGTTCGAAAACAGATATGTAAGCATTTTGGGCCAGAGTTGTCGTTGCCTGGGTCTTTGAATTTTTAAAAATAGTTATCAGAATATATTGATAGTTCATACAAGAATTTGCTTATTTAAGATATAAGCTAAGGAGATAATTTAGCACATTGTGACTAACTAATGATAATTTTTTATAATTATAATTATATAAGGGGAATCATTAGAATTTAAGAACTTACTGTGACTCCATGATAGACAAGCTTAGCTTATTCAAGCAGTGATTTTTTTGTTAGGCAAGAAAAATTACCAGATTCAGTCTCTCAATGGGGAAATTGAGAAATTCTGAATCCAACAGATCTTCTTTGTTTTATCTTCCCAGCTAAATTCATGTGGAATCTTTTGAAGTAGATTTGAATTTTTTTCAGGGTGGTTATATACCAAATAAGAAAAAGAAAAGAAGAAAAGAGAATGATTTCAGCACTCTTGGAGAGGGCTATGACGAGACGGACCCCTTCATCGACAATTCAGATGCTGTGAGTTAAAAACCCTTTTTCTTTTTAATAAATTTTTTCTCTCTACTGCTGTCTTAAATATGTACACACATATCTAGCTATGATATTTTTTTGTTAACCCATTAGTCGCAGTTTTAATAAAATATGTATACAGTCGTGTGGCAGGTTTATGTTGTTTGGCATGGTGCCATCTGCATCTTCAACCAACTGCCTTGGCAACAAATTATGCCATCTGCTGTCAATGGGTTAAGGAAATAAAGATTATATGAAGATATAAAGAACTCAGCCCTGACTGACTGCACATGGGTTAAATCTTCTCTTTTATTTTCTAGTTTGATGAGGTTATGCCAGTCCACATGGAGACAAAGGAACGTGGTTTTTATATCAATTCAGGGGAGTTAGACTTCGAAGAGGTTGAAGAGGGAGAAGAGTCGTCTTCGTCGTCATCAGAAGGAGAAGACTCTGCGGAGAGTGAAACGGAAGTTAAAAAGAAAAAGAAAATGGTATGAATTTCTGTTTTGAATGATATGTGAATTTATTTTTACTTGATTTGCGTGCTATTTTGATCATTGATATTGGCTGCTTGTATATTAATTCGATCATTTTTTTTACACACACACACACACATACACACACAAACACACACACACACACACACACACACACACACACACACACACACACACACACACACACACACACACACACACACACACACACACACACACACACACACACACACACACACACACACACACACGCACACACACACACACACACGCACACACATATGTATATATATATGCATACATATATGCACACTAAATGTGATTAAATAAATCTCCTAAAAATTCAAATGTTACCTTCCCCAGAATCGAATAGACTCAGACGAGGAGGAGCAAGAGGAAGAGGAGGAAGAATCTAAAAAGGTAGTATAAACCTTTTCCAATTCATATTTTTATTATCCTGTTACAAAAGATTACACCTTTCTGCAGTTCCATTAGATCAGCTTCCTCCCCCTACTACATGAGCTCCCTTACGCTTTGTATCAGCCCACCTCAGGCCATTCCAACTCCCACACCTGCCTTCCTTTAGTGAATCCATACCTAAATTTCCTTTCTGGCAATCTTTTTTTTCATTTCTTCCACATTTTCTCTTTTACTCCTATATTCTTAGAGGATAGGTGCATGCTGGCAGCCTCTGCTAGCAACATACACCTGTTCTTTTGATAGTGACAAAAAGTTAAAGACTAGCCTCCCTTTTTTGATGTTGCATATTGATTTGATAAATACTTTGTTCTGCTGTCTTCCCTGTTCTCTCCTTGTCTTGCCTAGAATTAGTGGGTGTGAATCTTTGTCCGGTAGGATAGCTGTTCATTTATATCAGAACAGGAAAATAATACTTTTTATTACTGTCTTCATACATAATGCTGTGTCTGTGTCTGTCCAGGTGTCTTCTTGGAGTTTGCCTCTACCTTTTTTTCTACCTTCATCTTTACTCCTTTTACTTGTGTCTTATTGCCCCCTCCCCCACAATGTATTTTGATTGATTTTATTCTGATGGAGACATTTTTTTTGTTTGCTTAAAATTTTCCCCACTATATTTAATTTGTTCTTACACAGAGAAAACTCCATGAAAATGGCATAATCCGTCCAAAGAAACGAAAATTAGATGAAGGAGAGCTTTTAAGAAAGAGAAAAAAGATGATTGGTCGATTTAATGCCAAGAACCTGGAGAAAAAAGATTCGGATCCTGAAACAGAGAAAGTTGTTAATGGTTGTGAGAAGAAAGGTAGGCATGCACAAGTATATTTCATTACTTAATTCCTTTTTAAGTTATTTTAACTCTTATTTGCCAGTAAATGGCAAATCTTTACTGCAATACCAATATTTGTGAAGTTTGGATTTTGCCAACTGAAGATTTATTTATTGTATTTGCTTCTCTAATTAGAAGAAACACAGCCCAATGAGCAGTCAATAGCAGCCAGTATCGAAGCGGTCATAAGCAAAGCGCGGGAAGAAGCTGGTGAGAAAAAGGTCGAGAGTCAAGAATCTGGTTCCTCGGGTTCTGATTCCAGCTCTTCTGATAGTGATTCATCAGGAAGTAAGTAGTGAGGAACAAGGTATTTAGTACTGCATAGTTACTACTATTTTTTCAAAGACTGTGTGTTCCTAATCTTGCCTGATAATCTGTGTATATTCGATATGTTTCTTATTTTGAATGATTTATTAATGCATGAATGTAAATGCTTGTAGCACAGATATGAATATGTAAAGATAAAGCAAATAGATATTTTTTTTTTTTTTAGGATGTCTTAAAGTTGTAACTTAAATTAATCCAGAATAATATAAAGTATTGTAAACTACAGGTTCATCGTCCAGTGATAGTGATTCAGATGAAGAGGAAGAGGAAGAAGGAGGAGAAGATGATAAAGGCACAGAAGGGGATGAAGGAGAAGGGGAGGAAGGCATGGAAATGCAGGACGCGGAGAATGGTCTTCAACTCTCGGATAGTGAAGATAATATTCGCTTACCAGACAACCTTCCCACAGACCTGTTGCAGGTGTGACTTTCGTGCATGCTCTCTGACTGTGATGGTGGTGGAAAAAATTGTGTAATGTGTTCGCTTGCTTGCTTTTTTTCTCTGCTAAATTGCTTTGCAGTATTTATATAAGATAGAAATAGAGCATGAATTATCCTTGATGATGCAGTTGTATTCTATTTATTATGATTAGTGCAACAAAATGGATCTTGGCTAATGCCAGAAAAATGGATTTTAGGATTTATTTCCCAAGATTATTTTCTTAGTTTTAGTGTTTTTTCTTAGTTCTTTTCCTACATTGTAAGATATGAAAAATATTCCTTTTTTGTGGCTACTCTTATAATTTATTACTTCGGTCATTTTAAATTATTGTGAATATTTAATGATATGGATGGGTATTTAGAGGACGAGTCAAATAATGTAAATTATGTCGGATATTTAAATATGTAAGAAACTTTGAACTTGTAGTTTGCATTTCCCTTTGATTATGAACAGCTTTTGACAACACAGAATATATGTTGACATAGTGAATGAATAATGCAGTATCCTAGAATTATTAGATATTCTTGTGTAGGCAGAAGATTAAACATTTTCAATGGTATTAGCTGATGAAATGATAAACAATATGAGATCTAGAGATCAAGAATATAAAAAGTGTCAAGGAATGTGTTATGTGCATTGTCATGGGGAACAGTTTCCTGAGTTGTAGATGCCAGTGCAATGCCAGATATCTGCTACAAATTTGAAAGTTTGTGATAACGGTTTTTGTTATATATGTCATCTATTAATGCTTTTATGTGGTTGTGTTTCAATTCTGCACTGTGCAGTTTATGGGATACTAAAAAAGAAAGTAGAAAGAAATCAATTACTTCCTATACTTTTTAAATTTGTGGAATTGCAAGACACCCACAGTGGAATGAAATTTAGTATGCTTGTCCTCATTCAGTTTTCTCTTCTGATAGCAAATTTTATGCATGATTTAAAGAGTGGTATTTGGAAACCTAATTGCATGTTGAGTTCAAGAATCTGGCAGTTCAAGAATTTTGACATCTACTGACTTTACTCATGTAGTTATTGGAAAGCTTGGGTTTGATTAAGATGTGGGTGTGTGTGTTCAAGGATCCTCTGTCACCAGTGGGTATTCCCTCGAAGGTATGTGAATTCACGGGGGTGGTTGAATTAATGGAGATATATTGGTTGATAGTAGAATGTCCTTAAAATTTTGAAGTTTGAATTCATATCTTCCAAAATGATTTATTGAATTGATATTTACATGCTAATCATCATTCACATTTATATCAATGCTTGATATTCACCTCTTTAGTCTTAATAATTTTTGAAAGGTATTTCAGTGTTATCAGATCCTAATGGATGGTATAATTTGAAGTTTATTTATTAATAAAGAATTTTAATTTTGCAGGTCATCAACAGATTGAAAGAAGAAGGCCATTCCTGTAAGGGTTCAAGTCAGAAATTCTTCACAGATGCTGTCAATAAGTTATTATTAAGGTCTGGATAAAATGTCTTTCTTTACCATAGGTAATATGAGCGATAATCATAATGATTGCTGGAATATTTTATTTGCCATGTCAAGAAAGTAAATAATATAGCAAGTTATACAGTTCTGTAATTTCTCCATAACAATGATCTGATGTAAAGATGCTTTTTCTTTGCTAAATAGACCACAGTTTATGGAGTAAGGATAATAAAAATCAGATATGATTATGGTTATTTTTTATAAAACTAATATTGGTAATCCTACAGTAGACATGGCCTCAAGATAATTGTAAATTGAGGTGTATGTAAGCATATTTTCTCAGTTTCTCTCACACTTTTTGCATTAGTCGACATTTCTCCTTGATACATAATTAGTCCTGTGAAATTGATATATCTGATCAGATGTTCATGGGAGTGAAAACTTTAGTAAAGGTTTATTTTTTATTTTTTTTTGCAGTATTGAGATAAAATTGAATAAATTGGGCGGACGCAAGAAGACACAGATATACAACCACCTTTCGCAACATCTCCCTTGTGGAACGCAAACTATAGTTAAGAGAGCAAAGAACCTTCTGGCAGAGAGGCAGGAGAATAGATTACGAGAGCCACTTCAGAGGTGGGTTGCTAGGACTTACTGATTCCGTCAGAGTCTTTACGAGTATATACATATCTATAGGATTATTTTGCTTTTTTTATCTTCCTCATTTTGCTTTCTGTCTTTTTTTTCTTACTCTCATTGTCTTTCCTCTTTCCCTATCTCTTTGCAGTATATTGAATTATAGATTTTGCTACCCATTTTATTGGAATTGGTTAATATTTGGATTTTCCTATCATCTATTTAGATGTTAAAGAGTAGACAAAGGATGACTAGTCCTTTCACTATGATGAATTGGTATGATAATCAAAGGCTGATCTCACATGTAAAGTATATCCAACTTAATTTGGAGAACCTTTCTGGCCATATTATTCAGTATCATTAATATTTTTTGATAGAGAGTGAAGTGATTTATTTATCTATTTGTTTTCCAAAATCAGCACTTATGCAAATAGTTGATGTATGAAATATTTATTCTGAAATAGAGTAAAATGTAATTATTCCTAAAATTAAACTTTAAAAGATATATCAAAAGAAGGACTATAACTGTTTACAAAAGGCAGATCAGTCAGGGTCTTGCAGAATCTTTCCGCTTTTCTTGAGGTGATCTGTAAGTTACAAATGCATATCTGTTCACCTCATGCTTTGAGGACAAATCTAAAAATATCTTATTATAGTGAAAGAGGTGAATCAGATAAATCTCATCAATTCTTTTTTAGGAATTATTTTTGCAGATATTTGATAAATACTAAAGTGGTTGTTCAATTTTAGTGACAAAGAAAAAGAAGAAAAATATGTTTTAAGAAATCATAATGATACAATGATAAAACTATTTATTCAACCATTTTTTTGCCTTTAACTGTAGCTTTTGAAGTATTTTTTCTGGTGTTTAGTTTTGTATGAATTGTGAAACTTTACTACTATAGAAATTTGATTAGTCCTCCACCTATGATAGGTATTGGTCTCTAACTCTCTTCTAATTTAAAAAATATGCAATGATAAAAGTATATAAAACACTGCAGAAACAATAGGACATTAAATCTTTGTTTCAAAGGTTGGCGCACTCTTTCTTTACAGATTAAAGGAAGCGGTAGACAGCCATATGCCCCTCATGATGGAACAACATGCTCTAGAATGTCAGAAAGCGGCAGAGTCCAAGTGGGTATATTCTGTATTTTTTAGTTTGTTCTTTTAATATATTTTTAAAATTCATGATGTTAAGCCATGGATACTTTTACGAGGTACTTAAGGAGGTATAGTTCTTTTATCTGATTGGTTGTTTCATCAGTTGTATTTTAGTATTTGCCAAGGATCATTAGGTTATGGAATTGTACGAAGGATATTTTCACAAGATAGTAATGAAGTTATTTGACTCTAGATGTATCTCTCCTTAGAATCGTAAATATTTGATCAAGGCGATTGATGTTAAAAGATGAGCTTGGATTGTAAGAACAAAGGTTATACAATTGTAGTGATGTCCTTGCTGCAGATACTGTCTTTTGACAATTCTTTTGACATGAAAGACTGATGTTTAGACTTTGAGGAAGACCTGCTTTCAACTTTTTTGGACAATATCCTTCTACTACAACAGACTTTTTCTTATGTGTGTGTTGATTCTTGTGCTTACATGCTAATGAATTAATGCATACTTAATTTGATTTCTTTTCTGGCTCATTAATATTAGTGTTGACTGAAAGAAATTGAAGTCAGAATAGTATTTTTTTTTTTTTTTTTCATTGAACATTGTACGATTCGACAGTCATTGCATGATTTGCTGCAATACTGAGTGATTGATGAAATACATGTACCTCTGTTTGTGCATAACTTTATTCTGTATTTAAAAACTGCATTGAATCTGTGGGTCATAGTCACATATTCTTCTTCGTACCAATGAACTTACCCGCAGCTACACTGCCAAATCTGACACAGGTTTTCTTGTAGTTGTATTTTGCCGTATGGGGTTTGTGATCATACTGAGAAACAGCTGAGAACAATATAGTCTTTTAATAGGCCTTTAAAAGTTTTATTGTTATGTTCAGAAGCATGAATGGCAAAAGAGTCTACTGTATTGATAAAAGGGTAGAAAAAAACATAATATGCTCTAAAAAGATTATTGAAAGATGAGGTATCTTTCCATAAACTTTTGGGTATATTGGCTTTTTCTGCAATGGGAATCATGTCCCAATTGATATTTGATATGAGGGATTATTGGCAGAAGCACTCCGTAAAGCCTTTTTTTGTATGAATAAATTTCATGTTACATTTACCCAATGATGATGGATGGCATCTAGGCATGCTGTGGTGATTGTTGGCCAGAATTCAGATGGCCCCTATACATGCCTTGACAGCAGAAGCTGCTCTCTGTTCTGTATGATATATATGCTTTGAGTTTTCTGGCTTTTAATGGCACCAGTTGTCAAGCCACAGCCGTCTGAAGTTATCCTACACTTGTTTTTTTTAATGCTTTTATTGAAAACCAATATTATGCTTGTCTAGAATCAAAGATGAGGGAGGAAAAGCATTGTCCCTGCACTTGTAATTTTTATTCCAAGTGGGCAACCTTGCACTTCAAGTTATTTCCCAGTGCCATTGGGTTATTTATTTATTGTATTTTTCTTTTTGTTCACTTTTAAAGAGACTTTAATTGCATGTTGTATAGTATTTGAACATAGCTTGTGCAATAAAAGCTTAGATTGCAGTTTTAGAGAAAATTCTACCTCTACAAAAAATTCTGTCTTTATTCGGGTTGTGGATGTAATCCTCATTTTATTTTTGTCATTTTCGTAAGCAGTGTTTGTTTTCTGGGTTGTTGCCATGTTGTCAGCCATTGGTCTGTTTCTCATAGCTATCTGAGAATGTGGGATATTTGCTGTCTTTAGCACATTTTACACTCCATCCCGTTTGTTTAAAACATCCTGCTATCTTTTGTACTCATACTTACACTGGACCTTGCCTACTCATGCACATTCACTTATTCATTCTTTCAGTCCCTTGTTTATTTATACTCTTTTTCTCTTTCTCTCATACTCATTCTTGTTCTCGTTCTCGTTCTCGTTCTTGTTTTCATTCTCACTCTTTCACTCTCTCTCTCTCACTCTCACTTTCTCATTCTCACACTCCTCTCACTCCCCTCACTCCTCTCTCACTCAAGAGCTGAGGTAGGTTGGAGCTAATTTATTGAGATATATTAACCCATTCACGACGGGGGCATTCCAGCCTTGCATGTCTCGAATGCATAGGCCTAAATTAGTCAAATAAACGACGCCGTATGGCGTCCCCAGCGAACGGGCCTTGATTGTGCGGTACCCATGGTGTACCACCCGTCCAGAGAGGATAAACCCAATGGTGTCTGATGGCATTCATACTTGCCATGGGATATAAATATCAGGGTGTCCTGCTAGTGTCCTCGTCTTCACTGAGTTATGTCATTAGTGTAGAATGATCATAATCCTGATCATGATTATCATAATTTTTACCATTATGATAAGGTATTATTGACAAAATTTGTAGGTCAGAGTGTTTATGTTTGTCTCCCATTCTTAGTATAATACTAATGTCATTAGTGTAGTATAGTCATAATTATAATTGTGCTTACTGATAATTATAAAAATAGGTTTTCTTGATAATTGGATTGTAAGATGGCACTGTAAGAGTGTTTACTTTTTAAAATAGTTTTCACCCCTTGATAATGTAATTTGACCTGATTAGTTGATGTGTGGATGGAGACCAAATAAAACATATATTTCATCACATGTAACACACAAAAAAAAGAATAAAAAACATATTTATCTCCTCCCATAAACGTATGTTGCTTCCATTACACATTATTCAATCCACATGTTCAGAAAATATGGAGTATATACAATAATAGCAGTATCTTATAACTTTACCAAAGTGTATGGCATGGAAACTAAATAGCTCACAACAAGCATAAACCAACACATCTGGTATAAGACATTCATATCTCCCTAGCATAAAATTTAGAGGGACATATTTGTTGGAGAAGTTTTGCACATGGCTGCACTGTAAGACAGTATTTATGCAATCAGATACTTTATTCAACCCTGGTTTTGAGTGGGAATATAGAATATAGTACAAACTTTGTTACATATATTGATAGACTCAAAACTGAGATGCTTTAGATAATTGTACTCAATAGTTGCATTAGAAGTTTGTTGTAATATGTAATATGAGTAATAGTTCATTGAATTGGATGTCGGTAAATCCCATGTGTGTAATGTTGAAGTGCAGTATTTTTTATTGCATAGACCCAGATTCAGAATAGAAGACATAATGATATGATGAATGTATTATACATTTGTTTATATTAGAGACATTCAATTATTGATAATGAGATCAGAAGAAATTTCAGTTCTCATTTTCTGTTACCTCTTTTTCTTTTTCTCTTTTTCTCTTTTTCTCTTTTTCTCCTTTTCTCCTTTTCTCTTTTTCTCCTTTTCTCTTTTTCTCCTTTTCTCTTTTTCTCTTTTTCTCTCATTTGCTCATTATTTTTCTTTTTTTCTCATTCTCTTTCTTTTTCTCTCTTTTTCTCTTTCTTTTTCTTTCTTTCTTTCTCTCTTTCTTTCTCTCTTTCTTTTTCTTTCTTTCTTTCTCTCTTTCTCTTTTTTCTCTCTTTCTTTTTCTTTCTTTCTTTTCCTTTCTTTCTTTTCCTTTCTTTCTTTTCCTTTCTTTCTTTCTTCTCCTTTCTTTCTTCTTCATTGCACAGTTCTCGTGTTAAAGGTAATAGCCAATATTTTGCTGGATGGAATAAGAACTGTAATTGTTGCTCAGTCTTTGGGGCTTTTGATTAAGTTTCAGTTTGTCATTTTGGGGGTACATGCTTGAAGATTGAGTTGGATCTGAAGGAGCGCAGTAATAAGTAGGTGCATTTTTATGTATGGGAAATATTTCCTTTCCTTCAGTTGATCATTATGGATTTTGTTCATTTTAACCCATTGTGGACGGGTGTCATGACATACACAACGCAGGAGCTTTGGTCTGATGACGGGTGTCATGACCTGTATGATGGTCAGGGATTTTGGATCACTGTGTTATTTTATTGTGCTATGAGTATGGAGTGAGTGATGATGACAATTTCAGTCATAATTACTATAATTACTGTAATATTAAGCAAACCTAACATCCAAAACTTAGATGGCACCACTTTCTTCTAGTACCAGCAGGAGAGAGAGCCTTGAATGGCACCCATCCATGGTCTCTAGCACGCACTATCTTTATAGAGCAATAACACATAGCAAGTTGAATACCCCTTGTTCTAAAGTGCCACAGAGGAAAGAGGTGCTGGCAGAACGAAAGAGGAAGTGGAGTCAAACCATGTCCAATGTCTAAAATGTGCCCCTGTACCAGTAGGGATGCCTTTTACTGTGACACTCACAGCCATAAGCACAGGTGTCCTTCCTCTTCCCTACCTCTTCATGTTATCTTCATTGTAGATGGTTATGTGTTTCATATTCATTCATAATAGCACACAAATACGAAAAAATAAAGTTGCTTTTTGTCTTCCCTTAACCCTATGATGACGGTGCGTCAGCCAAACTCCCGATGGCGGGGCATCATGCCACCGTGATGATTACAATGCAATATTGCAATCGCCCGGCATAGGGGTCTTCGTGTAGCGAGTGCCCCATTGGGAAAGGGTTAAAACAGCAAGACTTCTATCACACTGGGTATAAAGAAAATAATGAGCTAATATGGATCCTATTACTACAACTGCAGCATTGATAGAACCTGGCACATTTAAGTCTCTAAACACAATGAAACACAAAAATGGCTTTAGTTTTACAATGAGTGACTGTGAGAGTAGGAAAAGTCAAAATATGTTTTGTGAAGCAGCCTCACTCTGAAATAAAACCCACCCTGGAGAATAGGCAAGTGAATCTATTCCCTGCCCGCAATAGCTGCCTTTTACAGTAGACCCATAATACGAGACTTCATATTTTGTGGGATTGTTTTTGCTAATTTGGTTTTATTTATAAACAGTAAAGGAATGAATGAACAAGGGAGATGAATGAATAAATGAGTGAGTGAGAGATTTAAAGATAGAATTTGCATAGAGATTAGAAATTTTATTTATTATTTGATTTGGAAATTTAGTTCCACATCCGCAGCATTTATTTGTTAAATTAAATTTCTTATAGGTTCATAGAATATATTATCAAATAGCATTTAAAGAACTTTTCCAATATAAATTGGTTAATCTGAAATTTTGGTTAGAATTGATAACCCACCCCCGCCACTATAATGGCTTTATTTATTGCTATATATTTTTTCATATTGTGCATATTGAGTGGAAAGAGAATGAAGCGATGAATCATACTGAAGATTTTTTCCCTTGACTTTTGTGTTAGAAAGGATTCGTTAAGTGGTCTTATTGCTTTAGAGGTTCATTTTTATTATCCACTTCATATAGGAAGTGGGCTTTTGTGCACTGAGCTTGTATACTTAACCCATTCCCGACGGGGGATTTCTAGCCTAGAATGCGCGGTACACATGCTGTACCACCCGTCCTGTGTGGGTTAATATACTTGACTGTGATCACAAGGAAGAGCATGCATGTATATGAGTTTCTTTTAATGGAGGAGCAACAGTGCCTCTGTATTTTCTCTTGTGTATTTGAATGTAGTACATGTACAGTGATTTTACTTGAAGGATTGGCAGTTACAGTAGCTTTTTGACTTAAAAGGGAAGAACCTGCTGTCAGGGAAATCTGTGGAACAATTGTAACATCTAAAAATATTACTCTTTTACTCTGTACTCCCTTGTGTTGTACTTATACATGTTATTTTTCATATCTGTATATAAACCAGCCAATCAGATGAAAGGAGTAAACTTCACTTTGCGAAGAAGTTTTGGAAAGTTCCTTGAAAATCTGTGAAGGATTTCAGAATCAACTTTATTTTAGAATTTACCAAGGCTCCAAAGTCAGATGTGTATCTTCTTTTCTGCAGACAGCTTATACACATACTTCTTGTTTTACTTTTCTTTGTTTTAAAGGAATTTTGATTTGATGTTTGACACATTTTGGAGAGGTTAACAGCTTTACTACAGTCTTGAAAACTACTACTCATTCATAAATACATTTTTTCCCATTGATTATTTAAGCAGATTGTGAAACTATTGTTTGAAATAAAAATATATAATTTATTTATGAAAATCTTTCTCAAAGTAAAAGACATGCCATTTTCACCCAAAACCTGCTAAAAAAAAGGAAGGTTCTTATCTATGACAAAATTAACAATATCCAAGTGTTACATCTACAAGTCATAGAACATTATTGGGTGAGAATGGACATGGTTTGAAAAAGTTGTTGCCAGTTACTGAAGTATACCTTGTCTCACCCGTCAACAGCCCCCAACAGTACTGGGAGCTGTATTATCACTTCTGGTAAGGTCCCCCCCCTGCCACTTGTTGTCGCTGGTGACTGGGACGAGTGCTCATACTGAACAACCTGGTTATTTAACCCTTGGGCATTTCTTGAGTATACATTTCATGATCGCCGAGATGGTTTAATGAAAGGCTAGCCTTTTCTAAGAACAACATTGGATTGTAAATCTTTATTGAAGGGAATTTGTAAATGGATCCAACTAGTAATATTTGTAAAAGAAGTGGATTAAGAGAAGTGACAAGATTACTTTCAATACAGAATAATTCTCACAAGATTTTTGAAGACCTGGGCTGGAGAGTGAGAGAGAGAGAGGGAGAGAAAGAAAGAAAAAGTAATGAAGAAGAAAAAAAGAAATTGGGGATTGCTGTTGTTGAAAACCAGGTTTCTCAGTCAGTGAAAGGTGGCTGGTTTCTGTATGCTTTATTCTACACTTTGGAACACCCTCTCAACCTATTGGCTTTGGGTTAATAGAGACTGGACTAGAGGACATTCTCTTGGCAAGCTTTTCACTCCAATCTGCACATGCACAAGGATGGAACTGAAGCTGTAGTCAGAATGAAATATTTAGATGTTACAAGTGATGTAAGGTGGATCCTGGAGGGAAGGCAAGAATTACTGTAATTAAGAAATGAAAATATTGCTAACTTCAATGTGTCACAGATGTTAAATTCATGCTATGCCTAATTTTACGACTTCCCCTCTTCATTGGATGCTACTACACTTCTCTCTTTAAAGTTTGCCAAGAGGGAATCATGATCTTTTCCATTGCAGTGAATGAGAATTGGCAGTGGATGTAACTTTTACCTAGTCTTTTATTTATTTTTTGTATGTCTATATTTTTTGTTGTTGTGTTATGTATGTGATATGAGAAGTGCAAGTTGCATCAGAGTTAATAGGGTAAACTTTTCCTTGTAAATAATAGCAAAGTAAAGAAAGATCATTAGAAAGGATTTCTAAACAAATATAGCTGAAAATTTTCAATGAATAATTGAATCTCACTTTGCTGAAATAGTACATGCTAAAAAACAGTGTGATTTAAGCATTTTTGCATCTACAGGCTTTTTGAAAAATATAGCAAGTTACATTCCACTGGCTACACTGCATTTTTTTTTAGATATTTGAGCTTGAATAAGCATATAAACTCTAGACAACTTCAGCTTCAACCTAGAATGTTTTATTTCTTATACTTTGGGGGTTTTCTGTTCTATTCACATACTCCTCATTACCTTCTCTGTCTGTATGATACTCTTCTCTAAATTTCATCCTTAGAAAGTATAAAGCTTCTAATAATAACATGTAACATGTAAATATTTGTTACTTCAAATTTGAATGTAGACTATTAGAAGCAAGTGAAAATGTAAGCTGTGATACCTGTGCAGTATGGATGTAATAGATGATTCTTCCCACCTTACATCATGTATGAAAAAGCTTCCAAGTATAGAGTAAGCAGTAGGAAAGGGATTGAAAAAGATATAAATATTAAAGTAATAAAGAAGGTGTTGTTTTGGAAAAAAACATTCCTTTATGTGAATGACAGTTTTTTTTTTCTTCCTCTCCATTTCAGGGGTGAAAATGGAACAGTGCAGAATGAAGATGACGAGACTCAGGATGGAGATAAGAAGAAATCGAGGCTTCCGAAGAAAAAATTCTTATTTACCGAATCCATAAAGTACGTTCTATATATAACTGCAGTCATGCATGTTTTTAGTTGTTTATGAAAGTACATAAATGCAGAAAAAATGAAGTAGCTTTTTCTCCTTTAGTATAACTATGACACTTCTCTAAACTGAGTATAAATAATGCAGTTGGCTGACATTGACCCTATACTGCAGTTTTAGTCTATTGCAACATTTGTAAAATTGTCTAGCACTTACAAGTTTCACAGTTAAGTAAGCATGAATAGAATATGATCTCAAAAAAGCTCAAGTATTAGAAAGAGTGAATGAAAAAGAGTGCAAAAGGAAGCTCCCTCGCTTTGAAATATAAGCTATCTGTTGGGGCACACAGATGGCACTAGTACCTATCCTGGTGACCAAGAGAGGAAATATATCCCTGTCTGCAATGGGGTAACTTTGAACCATACTATATACATAATGTAATGATGCATTGTAGATAAATGATACTGTAAGGCTAATGGGTAATCTGTACTCCACATAATTGGAGCTTGCAAATTATGCACTGTTACGGGGCAATCGTTTATATTTACTTAGGCGATGGTCAAATTAGAATCATAGTAAAAAGCATAGTACCATGTATATACAGGCCATTTACTTGTGCATTTGTTTTAACTATCAAGAGCCATATTGCATAATTCATCAATGCTTTCAAAAGAAAATTTAACAAAAAGATGATGCAATAAAAGTCAATAAAGAGATATGTTATACTTGTGATTAGAAGCTGCTAACTACAGTTTGAAGCATACAGTTTTATGTGTTAACTTATTTTTGTAAGTAAGGAGATAAGCATTAAAAGTATGGAGAAGTGTATAAACAATCAGGTATCATATGAATTAATTATAGCCATCAAGTTACATGTACATAATATGTTTTTTTGCACAGTTTGTATAGTATACTATATTACAGGATGTGATTTGGATGTTATATGGGTGGGGACTGTATTCAATTAGTCACAAAGTAATATCCTGATAATTTTAAAAAGTTTTACTCAAGTATGAGATATATGCAAAAACATGGTACTAAATGTTTTTCTTTACACAGGAAACATTTGTGTGAAGTTGTGAGTGTTCGGGTAAAATTTTGGCAAATGATGAAAAAGCGGTCAGAAACACCAGAGGATCATATACGCATGTTTTTAGATGCAGAAGTTCGTCCTCTCTGGCCAAAGGGTTGGATGAATGCACGAATATTATACAAAGAATCCACTGAAGCCCACTCGGTCATCACGTAAGTGCTGTTGTTTTAAGAGATAGCAATTTATGTAATATGTATGAAATTAGAAGCTTTGAAACACTGCAGGATATAATGACCGTGTTCAACAGCCAATCCTCATCTATTATGCTGTTAATGTTCCAGAAATCATGCATTACTTGCAAACAAAACTATATCAAAACAGGTCCCAAATTCAAGTAATGTCTGCCTGTGGGGTAAAATATAGTTTAGTTTTCTATCGTTGTAACATTAGTTACTTTTGGTTTCGATTCACTAAAAATGCAAGATTTTTCAAAACTATCATGAGTTGGTGGATGCAAGGGAAGTCATGAACAAAAACATGCTACAGGCTGCAGATTTTGTACACACTAGTCTTACAGTTACCACTACCAAAAACACTGAATGAAACCATATTCAGGGCTTGGATGTTTACACAATGTTACTACTGCCTCTGCAAATTATATATGCCTGAAAAGAATTTATGTAATGAAATAATGATACTGAAGGTAAAACCTAGGGGTTAGGATAGTTGAAAATAAGGTCTGAAGTACAGAATTGATATCATGAAAAGAATTTGAATGAAAAAAAAAAAAAAAATTGGCCTTGATACATACTCTTGTTATTGTTTATACATAGCATTAGGAAAACTGAGTCTAGTACATAGAGGGACTAACCAATACCTTATTTCTACAGGGACAAAAGTAATATTAGAACAACACCAGCCAAGAAAATGGTCACACTAGGAGGTGGAAGCACCTCCATCACCCCTACCACCCCCATGCCACAACCTCCTAAACCTTCTCTCAGTGCAACTGCTGTGCCCAAGGCATTGTCTCCAGCAGTGTCTAGTGCATGCAAGAGTGAAGTAGTGAAAAAGAAAGTTCCACCAGTTGAACAGAAACCTTCATCAGTATCGAAGCCTTTAGTCGAGGGAACTGTTACAGGTAGTGGTGGTCTCAGTATAAAATCGGTTGAAAAGATTAATGAAGAAGTGCCAAAGAAGACTAGTAGTCCAGAAATTTCAACTCAAAAAATCAGTGATGATGAAAGTGCCACAAAAATTAATACCATTAAGCCACCGGTTAAAAAATCTTCTACGTCATTCAATGTCATAGACTTGTCGAGTGATGAGGATAAATCAATGAATAGTAAAGTTGAGTCTTCAAAGGCCATTCAAATGGCCAAGTCTAAAGAAACAGAAGCTGCACAATCCAACAAGAAGGAAGTGTTGGCAACGATCTCTAGTACAACATCACTTTCACCGAGTGTCACTTCCTTGGCAGACTTCAAGAAAGAGGATAATTTGGAGGAAGAAATGAATCTTGTCATGAACGAGTTACTACAGATTTCAAAACAGAAATCGGTCGATGAACCAGTAGAAACTTTGTCACCACATGCAACCAAAGAGAGCCATGTCAGCACTGCAGTTATTGTGACATCCAAGCCTCAAAATCCATATCAAACACAAGTACAAGAAACGAGCCACCAGCAAAATGTGCAGCAGTCTCCAGTACAACACAAACACCAGCTACATAACAGTGCTTCCAAACAGGAGAAAGATAAACCAGTGGAAGTACCGCATCAAAAACAGCAGAATTCACCAGTGCAGCAAAGGAGTAGTCCCATCCAGTTAACATCCCCAGTTCAGCAACAGCAGGTGCAGCCACCACAGCTTTCCCCAGTGCAGAAACAGCAGCCTTCACCAACGCAGAAACAGCAGCCCTCCTCAATGCAAAAACAGCAGCCCCCCTCAACACAAAAACAGCAGTCCTCCCCAGCCCAGAAGCAGCTGTCCTCCCCAGCCCAGAAGCAGCTGTCCTCCCCAGCCCAGAAACAGCTGTCCTCCCCAGCCCAGAAACAGCTGTCCTCCCCAGCCCAGAAACAGCTGTCCTCCCCAGCCCAGAAACCGCTGTCCTCCCCAGCCCAGAAACCGCTGTCCTCCCCAGCCCAGAAACAGCTGTCCTCCCCAGCCCAGAAACCGCTGTCCTCCCCAGCCCAGAAACAGCTGTCCTCCCCAGCCCAGAAACAGCTGTCCTCCCCAGCCCAGAAGCAGCTGTCCACCTCAACGCAAAAACAGTTGTCCTCTTCAACGCAAAAACAGCTGTCCTCCTCAACGCAAAAACAGCTGTCCTCCTCAGTGCAAAAACAGCAGTCCTCCTCAGCCCAGAAACAACAAGCTAATTGTTCTATGCAGCAACACTCATCTTCTCATCAGCAGCAATCTATGCAACATTCGCAACCTGTAAATTTGCAACAAAGCACAGCGCAACACTCCCTTTCTTCTCATCAGAACAAGCAACCACAGCACACATCACATCCTCAGCACCAGAAGAGTCAAACACAGGATCAACAGCAACAGTCAGTAAAGCAAGAGTCAGGCCACCATAAATCACAGTCACAACAATACAGTATGTCTCACCATCAGCAGAGCTTGGGGTCGTCGTCTTGGAACAAGCACGATATGTCATTACCAGCGAAAAATTCATCATCCAGTACAAACAAAACACCATCTTCATGGGCATCGGGTCATGAAGTCAACCCAGCAAGGCAAAGGCAAACAGAAGCACTACCTATTGGTAAGTTAGAATTACGCATATTTGGTTTACTTATAAACACAAATGTGATTAAATGTACCACCATGAATTAGCTTCAGGCAAGGACAAAAAAACATTGACTAATTGCTGAGACAGTAAATTCCATGAATCATCAAATGTTTTGAAAATAGCAAACAAATAAAAATTGACAGCAGGAGCTTAAATATTGAAAAATAACAAAAAGTGACATACTGTTTGTAATTTTAAATGTTGTTTACGTGCAAAACTCTTTAAGCCGTTAATGAAGAGTGACAAGATATCACTTCAAATGGTGGCAGTGTCAACCGCCGGGGATGAGATATTTCATTGTGGCTGTCCGCCTGGCCAGTGTGCTGGGTGATTGGGCATGTAGTGCTTGGCCACAGCCAGTGCGGGCGAATAGCCTGATATTTTGACCATTTGGAGCCAAAACAGTTAATGGATTGAATAGGGAAAGAATTGGACTTGGTATTTATACTGTTATCATTTTGCACTTTGTAGAAAGTGGAAGAATGTTTCCTTGGCTTTTTTTTCATAGATGCCATTACCATAGGTAAGAAATAATTTGAGTTAACAAATGCTTTAATTTTTATTGCAGTCTCCTCATCGGATCCATTGGCTAACTTGAGAATGATGCACGGTCTCAGTGTTAGCAGTGTTACCAAAAAATCATCATCATCCTCCTCAGTCTATCACAGTCCAGCAGCTTTGGCAGCTTCATCAACAGCATCATATAGCCTAGCAGGTGATATTTGCTGCAGTGATGTTAAGTGTTTGAATAGTATCCTTGCTTAAGGGAGAAGCACCTGGAGGTTTGCAAACTGTTATGTGGAGTAGGATTTAGTTTCTTATTTAGTTCCCTCTCCATTCCAGATTTCTTCCTTTTACTTTACTATCTTGTGATTTATTTCATTTAAGACATTAAGCTTATCATATTGTAATGATTTAGTAATTACAGCCATTTGATAAAGAACATGTGATGTAATCTTTTATATGCATTTAATGTAGGAAGAATTGTTTGGGTTATGTTTCAGTTTGTAAACATATGTTGAATTAAACCAAAATGCCAAGATTTAAGGAATTGAAAGATGAAGTTTCATTGGTAAAAAGTGTCTAAGGTTTTAAGGTTTATAATATACCAAATATTGTTTTATTGAAGGTACCAAGAAGAGCAGTGGAAGTAGTAGTAGCAATGCAATGCCCAGCATAAGTAGCAACACCTCGTCACACAGTCGACCTGTTAGTGTTACCACCACGAATTCTTCGAATTATTCTTCCAGCCAAGCCAAACATTCTACATCCTCTCATTCATATTCACCTCAGGCCTCCAAACACACTGCCACGCCACCCAAACCAAGGTCAGTCACCTTTGTGCTCTGGATTTCCTGTTTGATACTGGATTTTTATGTATTTTAATAAATATTACTGCTTTATTAACCCTCTCTGGACGGGTGGTACACTACTGTACCGCACATTCAAAAGCCCAGTTGCCGGGCGGCAGAGTGTTGTGCCAGCCATTTAATTGATTTAGGCCTAAGTGTTCAAAAGCCCCGGCATTGTGACATTCAAGGCTAGAATGCCCCCGTCGTGAGTGGGTTAATGGGAGGCTTGATATATTTTGGGTTGTGCTTTTATACCATAGGAAGTATTATATAAACATGCTGTAAATTTAATATGTCTATTCTGTGGAAAACGTTTGTTGCAAGGAATAATGATAGAGAATACGTATATAAAAAGTCACTAGATATTTAGCAAGATGTGCATATAAATTGTGGGCTATTCAGTTACTATAAAAAAATAATGTGAATGGATTTTAACACGGTTCTTTTCTTTTCCTCTCGATCCATGCTCTACACAGCAAGAGGTTTGTTAATTATTAGCTTTGCATTATTGATCCTTGACAGCCAATTAAGTGGTTGTTGACACACACTTTTAGTTAGTTGGGAGTGTTTGAGTTAAACAGTTCTTATTTTGTTGATTGATTTCTGAGGTCCAAAGGTGCCATTTATAGTGTTCTAATGGTTCCAGGCTGGATCCGTACACTGCCTCTGTTAGTCAGACAATATACAGCAGCATAAGTCAAGATCAACAGTTAAAGGCTTACAAGCAACAGCTGCAGCAACATCAACAGTCAAACCATCATGCAAGTCAACAGCAGCAAGACTTATGGCAACAAGTAAGGGAGCTATTGCTTTAAACTAAGTAAAGGTTTTCTTATGATTTGTGTCATGTAAGTTCTTAGCTTGGAAGGGTAAGCACAGAAGCTTGAATGGTAAAAGTTTTTGGTGTTGGTAATCTAAAATTCCTACTGGGGAAGAATGAAAGCAAAAACAGGTGATTAAGAGATGATTGGCTGAACTGGTATTGGAGAGAAATGTGTGTGCGCCAGTGAGTGATATGATATAAAGTGAAGTGAAATGAAGTGAATTGAAGTTAAGTCAAGTCAAATGATGGAAACATCTGTGGATGGAACAAAGAAGATCTATAAGAAGCTTTGTAGAAAATGTTGAAATGAGAATTGATAATTCCTCAATACAAGATGTATGATTAAGATTTTCATTTTACCTCTTCAGTAGATTAACCTGTTAATGACAGAGCATTTTTGGCTCAAATTGATCTAAAGGCTAGGGTAATTCAAGTGCGTAAGCCTAACGTCTAGAGCCATTTGCCTGCTCTGGCTGGCTGCTATGTGCCAGATCACCTGCTGTGCTGGCCATACAAAAAGCCATTACAGAATATCTCATCCCTGGAGGCAAATGCTGCCACCCCTTGGCGTGAATTCTTGTCACCCAGTGTTAATGGGTTAAAGGTAGTTCTGATGTAGATGTAATATAAAAACATTACTAACATAGCTTGCACTGTGTACTTATTTATTTTCATGCATACATTTACATTTGTCAGAATGATCTGAAAGTAATTGTTTAAAGTAGAAGCTGCAGTTTTCCCAAGACCCAAGGGAAATGAACTTCTTATATATATATATATTTTTTTTTTTTTCAGGTGAGTGCAAGTAGTTACCTTTCAGGGATGAGTGGGATGTCAAACACAGAAGTCCTCAAGTTAATGTCTCAGATCGGCAAACCAATGGACTCCTACACGTCCTCCTCTCAGCCAGGTTAGCTTAGACGCAATAGTACTGTTGTATTTTTAAGATTGATTCCTTTGTTTTTCGATATGTTAGCATGTTAAAAAGAGTGTACCAGTAATTTATTTGATTAATCAGTCACATTTGTTAACACTTACATGCATGTATGTGCATACGTACAAGCACATATGCACATGCATGGGCAGACGTACATTTAGTATTACCCTTATCAAACCCCCTTCTTCTTTCCTATCCCTCCCACTCCTACTTCCACTTCCACTTCCACTTCCACTTCCACTTCCACTTCCACTTCCACTTCCACTCCTATTCCAACTTCCAATCCCACACTCTCTGTCTCTCCCTCCCAATCCCTCTCTCCCTGTCTCTCCCTCTCTCTCTCCCTGTTTCCCCTCACTCCCCCTGTCTTCCCTCTCTCTCCCCCATCTCTCTCTGTCTTTCTGTCTCTCTCTGTCTCTCTTTCCCTCCCTCTCCCTCTTTCTCTCCCTCTAGCCCGCTCCCTCTCCCTCTAGCCCGCTCCCTCTCCCTCTCCCTCTCCCTCTAGCCCGCTCCCTCTCCCTCTCCCTCTCCCTCTAGCCCGCTCCCTCTCCCTCTCCCTCTAGCCCGCTCCCTCTCCCTCTCCCTCTAGCCCGCTCCCTCTCCCTCTCCCTCTAGCCCGCTCCCTCTCCCTCTCCCTCTAGCCCGCTCCCTCTCCCTCTCCCTCTAGCCCGCTCCCTCTCCCTCTCCCTCCTCTCCCCCTCCCTCTCCTCTCCCTCTAGCCCGCTCTCCTCTCCTCTCTCCCTCCCTCTCCCTCTCCCTTCTTCTCCCTCTCCCTCTCCCTCTCCCTCTCCTCTCCTCCCTCTCTCCTCTCTTCTCTCCCTCTCTCTCCTCCTCTCCCCTTCTCTTCCTCTCCTTCTCTCTCTCTCCTCTCCTCTCCCTCTCTCTCTTCTCCTCTCCTCTTCCTCTCTCTCCTCTTCCTCTTCCTCTCTCTCTCCCTCTCCTCTTCCTCTCTCTCTCTCTTTCTCTCCTCTTCCTTCCTCTCTCTCCCTCCTCTTCCTTTCTCTCTCTCTCTCTCCCTCTCCTCTTCCTCTCTCTCTCTTTCTCTCCTCTTTCTCTCTCTCTCTCCTCTTCCTCTCTCTCTCTCCTCTCTCTCTCTCCTCCCCCTCTCCCTCTTTCTCTCTCTCTTTCTCTCTTCTCTCTCTCTCTCCTATTCTCTCTCTCTCTTTCTCTCTTCTCTTTCTCTCTCTTCTCTCTTTCTTCTTTTCTCTTCTCTCTCTTTCTCTTTCTCTTTCTCTATCTCTTTCTCTTTCTCTTTCTCTTTCTCTTTCTCTCTTTCTCTTTCTCTTTTCTCCTTCTCTTTCTCTTTCCCTTTTCTCCTCCTCTTTCTCTTTCCCTTTTCTCCTCCTCTTTCTCTTTCCCTTTTCTCCTCCTCTTTCTCTTTCCCTTTTCTCCTCCTCTTTCTCTTTCCCTTTTCTCCTCCTCTTTCTCTTTCCCTTTTCTCCTCCTCTTTCTCTTTCTCTTTCTCTCTCTTCTCTCTCTTTCTCTCTTCTCTTTCTCGTTCTCTCTCTCTCCTCTCTTCTCTTTCTCTTCTCTTCTCTCTCTCTCTCTCTCTCTCTCTCTCTCTCTCTCTCTCTCTCTCTCTCTCTCTCTCTCTCTCTCTCTCTCTCTCTCTCTCTCTCTCTCTCTCTCTCCCTCTCCCTCTCTCCCTCCTTTCCACACAACACACACACAGTTATATAATTCAATGGATGTAAGTATATTTCATTATTGATATCAATATTATTGTTGTGATTTTTAACATTTCTTTTTATATTTTAGCCAACAACTTGTTCCATTATTCTGAGTTAGAAATAGAGTGGAGATTCTTAAGAAAGATTTCTGTTGTTCAATTGTTTTAATTTTATTGTGCAAATTTGGCAAACAGCATTTTGAGGTTGACATGCAAGTTTGAAATCTACATGTGCTTCTTTGGCCAATTGTCTCAAAAGGCACAATAGCTGGGAAGACAGTATCAGGGAAGACTCATAGGGAAATCAAAACAGACAAAGTTTTAGTGAAAGAAAATCATAATTGATGATGTTTAGAAATTCAAAGATGTCATTTTTCCAGGTAGCTTATCAGGGCATTTGAAGGATTAGAAATCCTCTTTTTATGTTAAAAATATTTGGTGTGTATTTTGCTACAGCAGCCAGTTTATCAGCTGACTTGGTACTGAAATTGAATTGAGTTTTGTGTATAATCCATTATATTTTGCATAAGACCAAGAAAGAAAATTCCATTTGGTATTCTTCACTATTACTCAACTCTCTCAATGCCCATACCTCTGGGCATGTATGAAAAACTGAAACCTGAGACATGACCTGTTTATTGATACAATAGATGGTCTCAGAAAGGACATGAGTGTCCATGACTTATAATTCCTGTGAAAGGGTTAAAAAGACTTTTTTTAGTTCTCTGACATTGTTATGCTATCCCTTCATGGACTGTGACCATGTTGATGATTAGTATCCCTGGGACAGGATTGGGAACCCACAGGAATATGGATGATAGGTGAATCCTGCCTGCCCACTGTCCCAAGTTATATTAGGAATTCTGTGACAAGGTTGCAATCCCCCAAGTTGAAAACAGTATATCCCTGAAGGAGTAGGTGATGTAGGCAGAGCTTTCTGAAGGGAATGCCCTCTGCTGCATGACTTAGGGATCTTCCAAGGACATCCCGACAGGCTAGATGATAGAAGAGTCTAGCAGATCTTTTAGCACCTATGGCAGTTGATCATGTAAAGGGGAACCTTGCTTGCCTGTGTCCCAGTGGGGACCTGGCCTTGAGTGACATTGCCATGAGTGACATTTATGGCTTGGAGTTTAACTGAATAATGTTGGCCATGTCTGGAGGAGAAGAAAGGGGCAGAGGCTGGATGAAGCATGCCCTCACTTTGGGAAAGAGAAGAGATTGAAAGTGAGGTTAGGGGGATGTAATTATTGTCATCCTTCACTATCTTGAAGCAAAAAGAAAGAAAAAAGGAAGAAAAAAAAAAAAAGA
>NW_028234427.1:28767082-28777082 GCF_977035675.1 Penaeus japonicus | reverse complement strand
TATTTATGATTAGTGATAGTTTTTTTTTATGATTTTTTTTTAAGGTGAAATTATATATATATGAGTATTATACTTATTGTTTGTTTGTATTATTGATATAGTATTAGTTGATTTGTTGTGTTTGATGTATGTTACTAGGTTGAGATATTTTTTTTGGAGTTATTATATTATATTTATTTTGATTGTTATTTTGAGTTAGTGTGTTTGTTTTGAGATTGATATATTGTGTTTGAGTTTTAAGATACAGACATTACATATATTCAATACTGTTACACATGATTCAGTTATAATACAATATAACTTACTTATAGAATGATAATATTGTGATATTTAGTTAGAATATTTATGATATATTATAGATGAGAAATAACTTACAATTCGATATTTTATATAAATGTATAATTTATTTAGATACTTTTACAATAAAGATTTACATACATATATATATAGTTAGATTTTATGAGTATATTGATATTTATATTTTTTTATTATATATTTATTAATAGAGAATTTGCGTTGAATAGATATACAGATAGAGTCTATTTAGTAATGTTATTTATGTTGTTAATTATATAGAGTTAAATTATTTGGATTAGTTTTTTTTTTTTGATAGTGTGTTAGAGATATTTCTGTGTCTTTCTAAAATATAACAGTTATATTGTTTCAGGGAGTAGTTTTTTATATTTTTATTTATTTTAGTGTTATATATTTTGAGATAATTTTTATTATTGAGTTATTGTGTCAAATTATGTTTGTTTATGGTTTTGCAATGAGAGGTCTACTAAGATTTTAATGATTTATTGACTTTGTTACTTTTTGTTTGAACATATATAGTCTCACACTCATTACTGTGTTTGTTGTAGTTGAGATTGACATACACACTAATTGATATTGACTTTATCTGATACATTTTGATTTTCTTATTGATGTTTTTATTAAGTGTAAAATTTTTATAATTATTGTTTTTGATAGTGTGTATGTGTGAGTTTAGTATGGATTGTGAAAGTTTATGTAATATAGTAATTTTTTTTTAATTCATGTGTTTATTTGTGTGGTATTATTGTATGTTGGGTATTTTATTGTTAATGTTTATTGTTGTTTTTTTTTGTCAGTTTAAAATTCTTTTAAGTTTTGAGATTTACAGTTATTTGTTTTTGTTTTTTTTGTGTTTGGTTTGTGTGGTGTTGTGTGGGGTGTTGGATTTAGAGTTTGTTTTGGTATTGTATATATGTTAATATATTTATGAGAGGTTTGTTAGAGTTACAGTTAGTTTTATAGGGTATCTTTATTGCATCATATATATTATAAATAGTATGTTTCTATTTATTGTACATAAGTTTATTAATATATTTAGATAGAGTTAATGAGATAGATATGTAGATAGTATGTAATTTTTATATGTTTATATAAGTTAATATTTATATTTTTATGTACACGTTATTTTTATAGTGTTAGAGTGCATAGATATAATTTTTATTATTGTAACTTATATATATATATAATAGATAGATTTGTACTTATATATATGTGTATATAAAGGTACATATTTATGTATATATTTTTGTCATAGATAGATTTAAGAGAAAGGTTCTTATTTATGGATTTTAGTTTAATGTGTATGATTTATTATAGGTTATTAGTAGATATCTATGAAATATATGTATATATATGTATAGGTGTATATATTGGGTATTTTGATATGTTATAGGTATATATATTTGTATATGTAGATATGATATAGATACATATATAGTTATACGTTCTAGAGTTAGGTTATAGTTAGACATGTAAGTATAAATATAATATTTATTATCTAAATATATATATTTATTCTATATATATATATATATATATATATATATATATATATATATATAAATATTTATATAATTATAATATATATGTATTTATTATTATATAATGTATAATCTAACATAGATAGTATATTTCGATATATATACATAGACTATATATATATTATATATATATATATATATTAATATATATATATATATATATATATACTCTTATATGTAATATATATAATATGAAGTATATATATATATATGTATATAAATATATATATAAAAATTAATATATATGATTCATATATATATATATATATTAATATATATATATATATAAATAGTATATCCAAATATATATTATATATATATAAATGAATATATATAATATATATATATTATATATATAAATATATATAATAATATATAGAATGAATATATATATTATATCTATATATATATATATATATATATATATATATATTATATATATAATATATATAATATATATATATATATATAGATAGTGTATATGTTGTGTGTTTATATATAATATATGTATATATTCATAATATATATATAATATATATATATATATGAATATATATATATATATATATTATATATAATATATATATATTTATATAGATATGAATATATATAATATATATATATAAGATATATTCTTATAATATATATATATATAATAATAGATTAGATATATATAAAAGTTATATATCAATATATACATAAAAACATTAATGTGTATAGTATGTATAATTTATAAATATCGATATATATAAATATATATATATATATAATATATATATTTTTCTATATACATACATAAATAAATAATATATATAATCTATATATATTATATATATGAATATAAATATATTATAATATATATATATACATATATATATATATAAAAATATATATATATTTAAAAAGATATATGTATATATAATATATTTATATATATAATATATATATATATATACATATAATATATATTATATAAATATATTGTTGTGTATATATATTTATGTATGTATATATATATAAATTATATATATCAATATATATATATATATATATATAATATATATATATATATGGATTATATATATATAACCCTATTCATATAAATTTATAATCTATAAAATTTATCAAAAAATAGTTATAAGAATATAAATAAGTAGATATATATATATACATACATCTATATATCCAAATAGATGAATATAAAATATATAATATAAATAATAAATATATGTATATATATATAATATAAATATAATATATAATATATTTTAAGTATGTATAAATAACTATATATTTCATAATATTTATATAAATATATATACTATATATTAATAACAAAAGGTATATATATATATTATATATATATATATATAATTTAAATATTATATATATATATATATATATTCCCCCATATGTATAGATGCTATGTAAATATTCATATAATTCAAGATATTCAAATATAAGTGTATAACTATTCATAACTATATATATAAATATAATATTATATTTTAAAATATATATATATATATAGTATTTATAGATATATATATGTATATATTGCATATATATAAAATATGTAATTTATATATATATATATATTCATAGATATAGATATTATATATATAATAACATATATTAAAAATATATCAATATTCCACTGTATAAAATGCATATGTATAAATTCATATATAATATATATATTATAAAAATTCCATCAATATTATATATACATATATATATAAATATATATTCATATATAATATATATATATCGAATATAAATATAAATAATAAAAATGATATATTTCATATATATATAATCATATATTATAAAATAATCTATATATATTTCATATATATATATATATATATACATAAACTAATATTAAGCATTTATATAAAGTAAAATACTATAACTGAATATATCAAAATACTCTATATATATATATATACAGATATATATAAACATATATAAAAATATATATAGTATAATTTATATATATATATAATATATAATCATATATATATACATATATATGATTTATATAAATATCAATCAATAATATATATATATATATATATATTATAATATATATATATAAATTAATATATACATATATATTATAAATAAAGAAAATAATACATATATATATATAAATATTCATATATATATATATATATATAATATATAATATATATATATATATATACTAAGATATATTCAATAAATATGTAAAATATATATATTATATTATTATTACTATATGTAAATATATACATACATGTCATATATCTATATATATTATCTATATACTATATTATTCATATATCTATATATATATATATAACTAATATATATATAATTATATATATATATATAAATATATATAATTTATATATATATATATATATATATATATATATATATTTCATAATATACATTTATATAAATATATGCACACGTTATATATGTTAATATATAATACATATATATATATGAGTATTTATATATATATATATATACACATTTAATATATATATATATATATATTAATATATATCATACATATATTTATAAAATAGATAATATATTATATATAGATATATATAATATATAGTATTTAATATATATTTAATAAATATATCTCATATTCTCGTATAATTATCATAATTATTATATTCTATATATATATTTATATATATATAAAATAATGATTACATGTGTGTTTTTTTCTTATATCTATAAAATTCTTATATATAATTATATATAATATATATACATGCGTGTTTTTTCTTTTATCTATATATATATATATATAAATATATATAAATATTCTATTATATAGAATTACATAGATCGATTATGTAAAAATAATCTGTATATGATATATACAAATATATAATATATATATATATATATTTAATATATAATATATAATTTACATATAAATATATATATATATATTTATATATATATATATGTAAATCGTATTTATATTATAAAAAGTATATAATAAGTATAATATATATATATATATGTATATATATGTTATAATATATATATATATGTATGTTAAATGTATATAAATGTATATGACATATATTGTAATTGTATGGTATATAGTAGGATATATATGTATATGTATATATATATATAATGTAATAATAGATGATATGTATTTATATATAATGCATATGTATTTATGTAAATGCCATATGTAATATATGTATATATATATATTAATAGGTTATATAATTAATATATATATATATATATTATAATATTTATATATATAAATAATATATATCTATATAATAAATATGCGTGTGATATATGAATAGTATTTTAAATATATTATTTATACTAAACACACACACACAACACATAGATATAGAGAGATATAGATATCGATATATATATATATATATATATATATAATATATATATATATAATATATATATAACATATATACATATTATACACATATATATAAATTATATATATATAATGGATAATATTTATATTATATATATATATATATATATATATTATATATTTATATATATGATACATTATATTAAAATATAATATATTTACACAAAATACATATATATATATATATTAATAGTTTATATATATATCTATATATTAATGTATATATATCTTATATACATACACATATATATAATATAATATACCATTATTATTATAATATATATATATATATATTTATATGTATATACAATATATACATTATATATATACATAGATATATACATATATATATATATATATACATGTATATACATATACCAAATATACATATATACATAAACATATATTATTAATTATATATATATATCTATATAGATATATAATAATATATACGTTATAATTACATATATAGACATATATATACATTATATATACATAGTATATTTATATTGGATATATATTATATATAATGTATATATATGTGTTAGATATTATAAGATATATAACATATTCTTATAATATATATACAGATCTGTTACATATATACAATACAAATAATACATATACATATACATACTAACAGATGAGATATATATATATAATCTATATATATTAATATATTATTATATATATATAATATACCTATACATATACAATAATATACATATACAACATTACATTAGATATACAGCACACACACATATTATATATTATAATTTATATATAAGTATATATTATTATGTAATATATTATATAATAATATATAGTATATAGTTATATGTATATAATATATATATATATTATATATATATATATATATATATTTGTATATTTATATATATAATATATTTATATATATTTATATTACATATAATATATATAAATATGTATAAATATATATATAATATATATTAATTATAATATATATTATATTATATAATCTATATATATATATATATATATATATATATATATATGTATATATATTGGTATATATATTTATGTATATATATACATACAATGTGTGCACACACACACACACACACACACACACACACACACACACACACACACACACACACACACACACACACACACACACACACACACACACACACACACACACACACACACACACACACACACACACACACACACACACACACACACACACACACACACACACACACACACACACACACACACACACACACACACACACACACACGTTTTTAGATATATACATGTATACATGAGTTTATTTATACATGTATATCGATTATACGTCCACGATTAATTTGTTGTGGGGAAGGAGAAATAAGATATCAACTGTAGGCTGTGACATGAAGAAATTAATTTGTTTTTTACACTTAAAGAATTGCCTTTGGATTATTAATATAGGAGAGAGAGTGCAGTTGGTTTAGCGGCCTGTGCTGCAGTAAATTTGAATGAAGTGACAGTACCCAAGACTTCTGGGCAGCACTGAAGGACAAGGTTTCAAATATGATAAGCATGCTTCCTATGGGCAAAGATGATGCTGTTATGGCCATTTTTGTCTTGTTTCCAGTGAAAGAGAGATAAAATAAGATTTTCTCTCTCACACACGAATATAAACTTACTCACTCACTACTCCTGAATGATTATTATTTTCATAATGGCACAATCAGACAGATTTTGCTTTTATGTTCAGTTGCAACCATATCTGTGTCACAAGAGAAAAATTGTCATAACTGTGTTGCTTCCTACAGTTATAAACAGCTGGTGTGATTTTTTTTAGGGGGGAAATAGATCAAATTATCTGCTTACTGAACTGACTGAATGATATGATCTCATGATTTATATATCTAAATATATATAAGTTCATGACCCTCACTGTTAGATCAATCTTGATATTTTTGACATCTATGTTTACTGTAGTTTTGTTTTGTGATAACTTTTTATTTTATCTATTTCCTTTGCATCAGCTAAAGAAAAAATAGTAGATGGGTAATAAGTTTTTTTTATGAAAAAGTGTGTGTAGACTGTCTGGTTAACTTTTAAGGTGTAAAGATTTAAATTTTCATATCAGTGAAGATATGATTGACAAATTAGTCATATTGGCTGTAGCGTAAAAAACCTGTTTCTGACCTGTTGACACATATCTGAGCATATGTAATCACTGGTATCAGCACGGAATGTTATTGCTGCTTAATGGATCAGGTAAAATGAAATCCTCCTCGGGATGTTTACTGCAGGAAGTTAAAAGGCATTATACGTATATCCAGTGAGGTTTGTAGTATGGCTGTTTGTAAGGTTTCCGTAGAAACTTGTTGCTGGTAGAGTTAATCCATATCTTCAATTTACCTGTGCTGTAAATTGACATAGCCTTCATTTTTTATACAAAAAGGGTTTGAAATATTTATTAGGTTAATGAGAAAGGAGAGGCTCTATGAAGATAGATTTGATAGGTATTGTAAGTTACGGTTTCAAGTTTGTTGGATCTAAAAGCTTCCATAAAGTGAATGAAAAAGAGCAAACTTTGTCTGTATATGATATAAGAGTAATGTGAAAGGACAAAAAAAAAAGAAGAAAAAAGCTGATAACCTGTCCAAAGTCATCATTTTACCAATATAGTTTTATATATTTGTATACATGGGTGTTGACTTTTATTTATTGTGAATATTGTCTGTTCCCCTTATGTATATTTAAGCTGTAAGTTTCCACTGATCTAGCTTGGGTGTGTTCAGAACATCTCTTTGTAGAATACAGATTCATGGTATTAAGTTCACTTTGTATTTCCCTTGTGCAATCCTCCCATTTTTATAGATGAGTTAATGGGATTGTCATTTTGATGAACATGAAAGGTTGTGCCAAAATTCAGAACAAAATTTCATGTTAAAATCCTTTGTTATTTATATGAATGTATCTGTTTATGTCTGTATGTTTATATTTATGTGTACGTGTTCCATGCATGCATGTATGTATGTATGTATGTATGTATGTTTGTATGTATGCATGCATTGTATGGAGTGTATGTAATGTATGTAATGTACATTATATATGTAATGTATATCATAGTTGGATGAATGGATCAATGAATGAATGGATGGATTTGTGTGTGTGTGTGTGTGTGTGTGTGTGTGTGTGTGTGTGTGTGTGTGTGTGTGTGTGTGTGTGTGTGTGTGTGTGTGTGTGTGTGTGTGCGCGCATGCACGTGCGTGTGTGTGTGTGTCAGTGAGGGGTCATATGTATATATACACCTATATATGCACATGTACACATACATGCAGGATACATGAAGGCATGCATGCACTCTCTCTCTCTCTCTCACACACACACACACACACACACACACACACACACACACACACACACACACACACACACACACACACACACACACACACACACACACACACACACACACACACACAAAATCAATATAGAAATATATATGTAAGTGTGTATATATATTTGTCTATATATATTGATATTCATAATATGATACAGATATTTACATAACAAGAAGAAACTCAATTTAATCAGATGTTTAATGGCATGGCTTTAATAAGAAAGTTTTTTTTTTTTTTTTTTTAATGAAATTAGAGGTCTGTAAGTTAATAAACTTTAGGCATAATTTTAAACAAGAGAGAGTCCATGACAGTAAGAAAGGGATTCCTTTTTTTTATAGCAATTTTCCCCTTATTTACACAACTTTGAGTATTTACACGTATATTTCCTCTATCTTAAGGGAATTCAGATTCCAGCTACTTGTAAATAGATTTTCAACTAGCCAATTCCAAAAGTCAACATACACCAGAAATAGGTGCAAATCACTTTAGAAGCTGAAAAAAAGACACACGAACTTTATTCATGGTATAAACGCCAGGCTGTAGGAGTTCCGTTGTGACTGTGTATTATCAGCCATGGGTTATAACTTGAGGACGTAGGTTCTTTGTTCAGGAGCATTGATCACTGCCAATATTCTTTTGATATGTCATGTTGCTCAGAACACTCTGTATGCATAGCTTTAACAGAGATATGTGTAAATCTTGCAACCTAGCTTCTGTCGTCAGTTCCGCGTGCAGTCTCTTTTTATCCGAGTGAAGTTCCCTTGCTGTACCCACCTTGAAATCTTAGGGCAGATGCAGTCCGACAGGGCTATCTTCAGGGGATGGATAAGCAGGGTTCATGTATTGGCCTTTTGTAAATTTTGTCCTATTGTCCCTAAACTGCATTGTATTACTAGTCTTAATTGGCAAATATTATCTTTATTCACATGAATTGCAGGTAACTAATTGTCATGAAATCAAAATATATCTGAAGAAGTAATTTGAAGCACTGTGAGTATAGCTTAAGATGGAATTTAGTGTGCATGTGATTCTGAACTTCCATTATATTTTTTTATACAAGAAATTCACTTATAATGGAATAGCTTTAAAAAATCATACTGCTTGTTCAACTGAATAGAGTTCATTTTGACATTATTGTTTTTGATCATAGAAAGTTTCTTGTATTATTACTATCCAGAATGATGACATTTCCTCCTGCAATTTTATATTTATAAACAAATTTGTCATTACTATGGTAATATTTGCTTTTTCATTCCTAAAGTATGGTTGTATTTATTGTAAATATTGTTTAATACCTCTTTTAAATATTAATAAAT
>NW_028234427.1:28754582-28757082 GCF_977035675.1 Penaeus japonicus | reverse complement strand
CTTCCTCCTCTGTGCACTGTACCGACCTTAACACCCGACATCTCGACAATCTACTTACGCCGTACAAGTGTCAAAACGTCATGCTTGTCGGGAATCTGAACCAATATCTTGTCCAAAGTGAATTAACGATCTGCTATCACTTCAGGGCCTTCAGAATCATGTGAACTTCCCCACACATGTCCTTAGGGGCTCTCTCGACCCTGTTTTGTCTGGCCTCGGAGAAGGCTCGGTTAAGTGCAAGCCTTTGACCCTTATTGGTTCCTCTGACCACATGGGTGTAATGTCACAAGTTGACCTTACACTTGCTCGCAGCGAATAATTTCCCGGAGACATCTGGCTGTGGAAGCATGCAGACCGGACAGCCATTCGACTTTCCTTGCAGCAAACAGACAGGGAGGAAAGACTTTCAGGCACTGTCAGCGAGCAAGTCACTTGGCTAACTGACTATATCAACTCCCTTCAGAACTAGTATGTTCCTCGCCGCCCATACAATGCCAGACCTGACGACCAGCCATGGTTTGGATATCGGTGCAAATTAACCTCTGACGCTACATGCAGCCTGGGGGCGTTATAAGAGGCACCCGACGACACATCACAACAAAGTCCTCCATCGCAGAGCCTGTGCTTTAATGGAAGAGACAGCAAATTGGGCCATCATACAGTGGGAGTGTGACACCAAAAAGAAAATACGTGGCCATGAAATTGTCAGTAAGCGACGGGGGTCTTTGGTGAAGGAGAAGCAGGGGATAGTCAGGGAAGAGACCATCCCACCATTGAACAAGGGAAGTGATTGCCCTCCACTAACATCTAGCTATGTGAAGGCTGAACTCTTTCTCGGCAGTTTAGCAGCAAGATGACTGCCATTGCCCCCAACAGTACTCCAAACAAACAACTCCTTGCAGAATATCATCATTGCAACAATACTACGCAATGTCAAAGTGAAAAAAGGCAGTGGGATCAAACAATATTAGTCCCTATTTCCTCAAAAACTGTGCGAAGGTCCTTGCTCCTCCACTTGCTACAATCTTCAATAAATGTTTGAGTCAGAAAACGTGGCCTGACCTATGGAAACATGCAAAGACAGCCCCAGTGCACAAAAAGAAATCTAAATCTGACTCTCAAAATGAGCGACCAATCTCTCTTCTGTCTGTCCCGAGTAAGGTCTTCGAGAGGATTATTGCCAGCAGCATCGAGGAATCCTTCGATCTCCATCACGTCATCTCCGACAGGCGACACGGATTCAGGAAGGGACGATCGACATCCGACATGCTGCTCCTCCTTTCGAATGCCTGGAATGATGCGCTAGACCAAGGGAAAGACACACTTGTTGTTGCCTTAGACACTACTGGCGCTTTTGACCGTGTTTGGCAGGAAGGACTGCTCACAAAATTGCAATCCATGGGCGTTCGCGGCGATCTCCATGCCTTAATGCGTGACTACTTGCACAGCCGAACTCTCTCCGTCGCCATTAACGGCAAGGAGTCTGGACAGTATCACGTGAAGGCATCCGCACCTCAAGACTCATTTTGGGTCCGTTTCTGTGGAATGTGTTCTTCAACGATCTTCTGCACCAAATACCATCGGCATCTGCCTATGCTAATGATTGCACTGTCAGCTTAAGCTACAAACGGCAAAATAGTCATAGAGTGATTTCTGAAATCAACTCACTGCTTAAAGACATTGATTCCTGCGGCCAGAAGTGGCAGACTACATTTGCGCAAGAAAAAACCTAGGCCATGGTGATCTCTCGCTCCCCTGAGGCTGCCATAACTATAGAAAGAAAAATCAAGTTCGGTAAAAAGACTTTAAATGGTGATAAAAGCGTTTCTATTCTTGGTGTAACCTTCGACCACAAACTAAACTCTGAACAACATGTGAAGGAAATCGCCAGGAAAGCCTCTCTGCGCGTCACAATGCTCCGGAGGATGAGACATCTCCTGGACGCCCCGTGGCCTCCAGATCCTCTCCAGAGCCCAAGTGCGACCCTTCTTGGAGTGTGCCCCGCTCACGTGGATGTCACTCCAGCCCCAAGACATACGTCAATATGCCGGACGAAATTCAAGAGCGAGCTGAGTATCTCATATATATGTATGTATATGTATATATATATATATATATATATATATATATATATATATATATATATATATATATATATAATACACATAACACACACAACACACACACAACATACCACCTCACACACACAACAGACACACACACACACACACACACACACAACACACCACACCACACACACACACACACACAGCTCACACACACACACACACACACACACACACCCAACTTCAACAAACCACACTTACTACAACACACAAAAACACATGCAACACCACACACACACTACTACCACACACACACACACATATATATATATATATATACATATATACACACAGGAAGGAGTGCAGCATAACACAGATGACTCGCTAATGCACCACCGCGATGTAGCAAATCTTATAGTGATGCATCGTGTGAA
>NW_028234427.1:28664582-28672082 GCF_977035675.1 Penaeus japonicus | reverse complement strand
GGGAGACCAGGGCAAGCCAGGTCAGCCTATTTATACACTGACCTGTAGCTATTAATAAGTCTCCTGGTCGGCATTTCCTCATACGTTACCACAGATTACTACATAACTAACGTGGTCTTGGACAGACAGAGAGAGAGAGAGAGAGAGAGAGAGAGAGAGAGAGAGAGAGAATAGAATGCATACAGAGAGAGAATATATATATATATAATATATAGATATATATATATATATATATATATATATATATATATATAGATAGATAGATAAATATATATATAGATCGAGAGAGATAGAGAGAGAGAGAAAGAGATGGAGAAAGAAAGAGAGAGAGAGAGATAGAGAGAGAGAGAGAAAGAGATGGAGAAAGAAAGAGAGAGCGAGAAAGAGGGAGAGAGAAAGAGAGAGATAGAGAGAAAGAAGGAGAGAGAAAGAGAGAGAAAGAGAGAGAGAGAGAGAGCGAGAAAGAGAAGCGAAACATACATGAAGGCAGATCTAGAATAACAGTGCGGAAATAGGAATACATTTTATATTCTTACTATATACTTGCAGCTCAGCGGACCCAAAATTTCAAACCATGTCTTCGGTGATGAAGCAAGAAATAATTTATTCAGGGTAGGAACTACATGAACTGCTGATATTAATTCTAAATTTCAAACACTGGCATAATACTCAAGTCCCCGGAACTACACGCTGAAAATAAAGGGAGACACACTTTAACGATCTCTTGGAAATGAGGTTATTAAGTTCAAGGACTGCCATCTGTTGAGAAAAGAAATAACGAACGAATGAGAGGGAGGCGGGAATGTGGTTTATTTCAACAGTTCTCTACCGTTTATATACGATCCCGTTTTACGCTTGACTGGACGCCGTCGTGGGGACTGTGGGTTTTGACAACACCGCCCTTGCCTGACTGGGTGGGTGTGGGTGGGTGGGTGGGTGGGGGGGGGGTCTGCCTGATAACAAGCACAGCCCGATTTGTAGATGCATTTGTAGATGGGGGGGGGGGGGACCCTCTACCGCATACCCAACTTTCAGCTCAAAATTAGTTTTTAGATACTTATTTAACGCCTACGAGGGTAGTTCATGTCCTATTAACCGTATCATTTGACTGTAAATATCACGAAGCTAGAGGAAATCACTTATCATTGAAAAAATGCTAATATCCGACTTTCTTGTCGGTACTATATATAAACATTTGACTTAATTAAGATCCATTTGATCCCCAATAACAGTAGAGCAACTCGTGCGAAATGATAAAACAATATATTCTTTTTTGTTTACCTTTAGTTGTCGATGTTTTCAGCAAATGAAGGCTGTATGTACTTTTTTTTCTTTTTACTTCAGAGGGTCTATATGACGACTCCGTGTGAATTGATAACCATGCAATATTGTTAACGCAATGCATGCAACATCCTTTGGGCCCTTCCATCTAGAAATTTAATATATAGAGGGTGAATTAAATGATCTTCGCAAGAATTGTCAATCTAAATGGAGAATCTATCAATGAAGATGTTGCTAGGTGAAATTTTATTCCTAACATTAATTATTCCTCGCAAAATATCGAAGGTGATCAGGCATCTGGTGAATTCGAAAACATTAAGAGAAAGAGAGAGACGCAAGAGAGAGAGAGAGAGAGAGAGGGAGAGAGAGAGAGAGAGAGAGAGAGAGAGAGAGAGAGAGAGAGAGAGAGAGAGAGAGAGAGAGAGAGAGAGAGAGAGAGAGAGAGAGAGAGAGAGAGAGAGAGAGAGAGAGAGAGAGAGAGAGAGAGAGAGAGAGAGAGAGAGAGAGAGAGAGAGAGAGAGAGAGAGAGAGAGAGAGAGAGATAGATAGATAGATAGATAGAGAGAGAGAGAGAGAGAGAGAAAGAGAAAGATAGATAGATAGAGAGAGAGAGAAAGAGAAAGATAGATAGATAGATAGAGAGAGAGAGAAAGAGAAAGAAAGAAAGATAGATAGATAGATAGAGAGAAGTGATCTCGTACCATATTGCAAAGAATATTCTATGACACTGTTGACCCCCCCCCCTGTAGCTCCTAACAGAGGTACACAAAGGACAAAGGCCAAAGACGTGATCACCTTCATGTCAGCTGAATAGCATCAGTCATAGTTCACTAAAACTGATAAAAGATTAGTGGAGGAAAAAAATAAAGTGATCAAGACAAGAATTGTTGGTTGAGTTTTCGTTTTCTTTTATTTTTCTTCTCAGAAGATTGGGGAGAGTTTTAATCTCGGTGAAAGGAAATTTTCTCAGCCACTGCGCACACTAATACATCCAGTACGTTTTTTGCTATAACCATAAGAAGAGGAATGGAGAGACAGAGCTCGAGAGAGTTGAAAATTAAATGAATTTCCTGCAGTTTCCGCTCAAATTATTATCATACGTTTTCTTTGCAGATGGTGGCCGGGACCGCTTGCAAGAAGTTTTCAGCTGAGTGAGTGAGCTATGGAACTATGCTAGTTTCTGAACATTATCAGCTATGTTATAATGTCTAATATGGACATTGTTACCATGTCTGATGTGAACAACTTTACAATATAAACATACTGAACATACTGAATAGTGTTACACCGTTAACAACTTGATCAATGTAATAATGTTATTAATGCTTAGCCATTCTAAACAATATTACAGTGTCAGTGTCTGATATAAATAACGTTATACTGTTGATGTCTACATGATATGAACAATGCCTCAATATCTGAACAATATGAGCAATTTAATAATGTTTGAAATCTGAACAATACGAACAATACTGAACAACGTTTCTGCTACCCCAGCGATCTAATGTTCTCTTTCTCTCTAACAGACTTGTCGATAACATATGACTAATCATATACCTATGAAGGGACTTGACTGAAAGTTCAATTTCTACATATACTCTGTGTGGTGAAATATCATCGTAATATAACTAATCTTACACGAACACTTCCACACTGCCAAAAATAGATATAAAAGAAAGTTTTATTCGCGAAAACAGAAAACAAAAGACCGACCCCAGAATGGCAATTAACGTTGTTATACCTCTACTGATTCCTTTGGAGGAAAATCTTCATAACAGTAAGTTGAAATCTAATGTCTAAAAGTTTTGCATGCTCATTGTTCGAAAATGGATTTGTGTCACATATGATGTTTTATTCTGTATGATGTATTGTATGCATGTTAGTACATCGAATATAAAAATGTATGTATGTATGTGTGTCATCGAATCACAAAAATAGATATGGAATATTTTGACATGAGGATGTAAGTATAAATCTATACAGGATTGAGCTATTATATGTGAAATGATTTTTTCTGTATTTAGGAAAGAACGGGAATGTATAAACATATTATTATATATTCTTTTTTTTATGAAACAATGCTTTGTCAAAAATATGTTACAATATTCTTTACAAATATCACATTCTTACCAGCCATAAACTCAAAATCATCAATTAAAATCTAATCCATGCTAATAATATCATTAAGAGATACACAGAAAGGGAAACAACAAGCCTTATGTTTCGCAAAGGAAACTCTGGCAAAACAGGAGAAGGAAACGGAAAACGGAAACGCAACAGTACAGGCAGACGCAGACTAATCACGGGTTTCTGCATCTTGCTTCATCTTGCATTTCACTCCCTCTTTTAAGGTTCTTCGGGTTATCTTTCATTGGTTGATTAACGACGTCAACAATATCATCAAACACTGCAGCAATCACAATAACAACAGCAATATGAATATCATTTTTCACAGAATATATATTCATAATCATCCATGATATAGAATGATATTTAATTCATCATGCAATCATATTTTCATAAACTTTTCAAGAACTTACTCATGATATAAAGAAAAAACGAAAAAGAAGAAGAAGAAGAAAAAAAATTAAGGAGTAGCAGAAGAAACAAGAAGAAAAATGGGAAGAAAGAAAATATCGCTGGCATTCGTCAAAATCAATCCACAGATGAGACGTTCGACAGAAAAGGAAAGCAAACCGGAACACCAGGTTCTTGCGCTGCCGTTGCTACAGTAAACAGATACACAAGAAGATATTTGCTAGAGGGGGTATCTATCATTGTGACAGCAGGCCAGATCTGGAAGGCAGGGCTGCTCAGAATGGCTTCTCGTGTCTGGCTAGTTTCATTTTGAGAAAGAGGAAGTGCCCTGGTGTTCAGCTTACGAGATGGGAGATGCGGAGAAGAAAAAAGGAAAACGAGAAAGAGAGAGAAAGAGAGAGCGATAGGAAGAGAGAGGGAGAGCGAGAGAGAGAAAGACAGAAAGAGGAAGAGCGAGAGAGAGAGAGAGAGAGAGAGAGAGAGAGAGAGAGAGAGAGAGAGAGAGAGAGAGAGAGAGAGAGAGAGAGAGAGAAAGAAAAAGAGGAAGAGAGAGAAAGAGAGAGAGATTGAATGTTGAGATGGATCTCTTTTTATCTAAATCATTTCAACCCCACTTTCCAAAAGGATTTTCCTTTTATTTGTATGTATTTTTTTTCTCTCTCTCTTCCTCAAAGCCAGATTCCAAAACTTCTCAGCTCCTCTAAGGAGAAAAATCTTGGATGGGAAGATGGGAAATGGGTGGGAGACGGGCAGTGCCATTGACGGGATGCAGTAAATCGAGGTGATTCTGAACGAATGCAGAAAAAGAAAGAAAGAAAAAAAAAGAAAAAGAAAAAAGAAAAATAAATAAAGAAAAACAGAAAACATAGTAGCCGGAGAATGAATCGGTAGACAACAAAACCAAAGCAGGAAAAAAATCACAAAAAAAGAGAAAATTGTGTGGCCATTGTTCGAGCTAACCGCTGCTGCCTCCTCTCACCTACAATGGTGCTCGCCTTCAAAGCTGCAGGTCAGGAAGGAAGGACAAACATTCCCCATTTATTGACCTGGCTTTAAAATAGTCATCAAAAGCTATTTTATTTGGCATAAAGTAAAAAAAATAAAAAATAAAAAAATAAAATGGCATTATGAAAACACTCTTTTGAACTGGCATTAAAATAATTGTAAAAAGCACATGAACATTGATGAAAAAGAGTTGGACTGGAATGAAAAGTCATATCAAGTGAACTGACATAAGAATAGAAGCGTTTGAATTGGCATCAAATGAATATCAAAAAAATCCTTTAAACTGGCATTCAGAGCTAATGAATCAATATCAAGAAAAATGAAAAGGCATTTGATCTTCATTAAAAGAGAGAGAGAGAGAGAGAGAGAGAGAGAGAGAGAGAGAGAGAGAGAGAGAAACATATATAGCAAACCTGAATCATCATGAGCAGCCAACTGATGAATCTAATTGCAGGCATCCGGGGACTGATTGCTTTCCGGTTATGTTTGCTCAATTGTCCTTCTACTAAATTTAACGTTGGGTTGGCCTTTAAATATCCGAAATATCGGCCACACGGGTATTAAATATGACGAACACTTAAAAAAAAGAAAAAAAAGAAAAAAAAAAGGAAAAAAAAGAAAGAAAGAAAGAAAAAAAAAGGTATGACGCTCATCGCTAATTGTATTGAGAAACTTCTAAAACCCGCTGGCAGAGGCTGGGAAAGGAGATTGATTTAAAGATGGAGACATGGTTTCTCGAAGTAAAAAAAAAAAAAAAAGGAAAAAAAAGAAAAAAAAAAGAAGAAGAAATATATGTAAATAAAAGTGTGTGTGTATATAAATATATATATATATATATATATATATTATACATATATATATATATACATATATACATATACATACATATATATACATATATATACATTCATATATATATATATATATATATACATACATATATATACATATATATACATTCATATATATATATATATATATATATATATATAGATAGATATATTATATCTCTATATATATAGATATATATATGTAAATATATATATGTATATATATACGTATATATATATATATGTATATATATATACGTATAAATGTATATATATAATATATATATATATATATATATATATATATATATATATATATATATATATATATATATATATATGTACAAACACACACACACACCACACACACCACACACCACACACGCACATATATATATATATATATATATATATATATATATATATATATATATATATATATATATATATATATATATATATATATATATATATATATATATACATATTTATATTCAGAACTACGAACAAAACTCGAGAAATACGAGCGAGAGGAGCCATAAGACGAGGCAAGAGCAGCAGGAAGAAATTCCGGCGGGCGCCCAGTGACGTAGCGCCCGAGCGGTGGCCTGCTCGTGCTTTTTTCTTGGCCGTCGAGATGAGCGATGCAGTCCCTTGTTTTCCCCGCCTTGCAGTAAATTCTTCCGGTCTGATTGATTTTCCCGCGGATGACCACAGCTCAACGAGCACCACACGCTGGGATTTCCCACGGGAGGGAGGAGACACGGATGGTCCCTGGGGTCTGGTTCTCCTGAGGGACTGGGAGGGGCGGGGGTGGGCGTGCGGGCGTCGAGGCAGTCGTTAAGGCTACGGGAAAACACGCTTGATTGGGTCACTGCGAAATTGGGGCGGAGGCTTTGGGTGTGGATGTGCTTGTGCACTTATAAACACAAACACATACACACAGAAAATGAACTCAAATTTTGTAAGTTTATCAAGATACAGCGGGTACTTCAGGTGACAGTACTTGGACTAGTTGCGGCAATCGGTTACTAGTTAGGGCACCTACACACTCCATATGGAGGCAATTCGTGTATAAACTGGCCCCAGCTCCGAGTTGTAGCACTTGGTTGAGCGAGCGGGCGGGGCACTGCAATTGCCACGTATGAGAGGACTTTCTGAACAGTGGTTCGCGACCAAGCAACTGCCTCCGACAGCTATCGTCTCGGCCACACTCAACTGCACGACTGGCAAGGAGTTGCAGCGTGTGGAACTGATTTACGAATTACATTTCAGTTACTGTTTTAACTTAACTTTATGTACCATTTTTATTTTCTTCTGCTGTACCACCTTCAGGCTGGCGGGGCTAAATGCCACGATTTTATAACAGATTTTGGTCACGTTTGCGATTCGGAGCAATACTGCACTGGAGCCCCCGAGACTAACAGCTTAGGAATGTGAAACAAAACTTGATATTACTATATTTCGGGCTTCCTGACTAACCTTGTGTCTAATAATTCTGCATTAAATGTACTTGTGTATGTATTGTTATCGTTGAGTTATAATGATACTAATGATATTGATAATGGATTTAACAACAATAACAGAATATTGCAGTTATGATAATTCTGATAAAAAAAACATTCTAAAATGAATATCAATGATAAAAATCACGATGAAAAATACGATAACAACACTAATTACAGTGCTAATGATCATAATATCAATAACGATAGTAATAGTGAATTATCATTACTACCTCTACAACTACATATACAGCTACTTGCAATGATTATTATTTTCATGTTCGACTCGTAGTAACAAAACATAGATGTTGAGACATACAGGGAGACTGCAAAACGTGCAT
>NW_028234427.1:28642082-28644582 GCF_977035675.1 Penaeus japonicus | reverse complement strand
CACAAAGGCAGAACACGAGGCTGTGCTGTAACTAAATGAAAGTTCTATATAGATGTTAGTGTAGTTTGCCGCTAGTATAATTCTGCTGTAATGAAACAAGTATCAGTAAGTTATTTGAATATCATTTACAAAATTAGTAGATGGGTAATATTTATATTTTGTGTAGTTGTTATTTTTTTTTCCATTCGATTTTGGTTTCCCATTTATTATTGTGATCAAAATTAAACACTATATTGCTTTTCACCTCTAGTCATCATCATCATGATCATTTTCTTCAAGATTCTCCTCCTCCTCACTATTATCATCTTCATTCCTATTATCATCCTTATCCTCCCCCTCATCGTCATAATCACCATTCGTATTATCATTATCCCTGTTATCATCTTTAAAATATTATTCTTCATCATATTCATCTCGTTTTATTCTTTCTCACTTTATCACTGTCATTATCATTCTTAGTATTATCATCATGATAGTTGTTAATACTATTATCATCATCATCATTATCATTAATGCTATTGTTTTCATTATCATTTTTATCATCACCATTCTTCTTGTTATCCTCATTGTTGTTATTATTATCATTAGCATTGTTATTATCATCATTATTATTATTGTTGTTATCATTATCATCATAATTACTATTATTAACATTGATAGCAATTATAAAAATAATAATAATGATAATGATAAGCAATATTATTGTCAACGTTATCAATATCAATCTCATTATCTTTATCATTATCATCATTAACATTACATTTACAATCATCATTACCATTATTATCAGTACTATTACTTTCATCCTCATCATTATCATCATGACATTACCCTTGCTGTTATCCGTGATATGTATTTTTTAAATTCTTTTATTTCTTCTTATTTTCATTACCCAAATGCTCATGATCGTCTCCTTATCAGATGGACACTCTTTATTACCCTCGGGACAATAACTATCAGATACAGTGATGAAGGGGAGAAAGAAGGACAAAAGCGAATCCCATCGGCGCTCTCATAGCACAAACGTCACGGAGCGGAAAAGCGCTCACAACAAAACACCACAAACAAAGAGCGTGGGATGTCCCTCGCCGCTTCCCTTCCTTCGAAAACCTCACGCGCTCTCTCGGCAGAGGGGAAGGAGGGGAAAAAGGCAGAGAGAGCCTCTGCTGTCTCTGCCTCGCCTCTCTCTGCCTTCTTCCCCTCGGCTCTCTCTGCCTTCCTCCCCTCGGCTCTCTCTGCCTTCTTCCCCTCGGCTCTCTCTCCCCTTATCTCCTTGGCTCTCTCTGCCTTCCTCCCCTCGGCTCTCTCTGCCTTCTTCCCCTCGGCTCTCTCTGCCTTCTTCCCCTCGCCTCTCTCTGCCTTCTTCCCCTCGCCTCTCTCTGCCTTCTTCCCCTCGGCTCTCTCTGCCTTCCTCCCCTCGGCTCTCTCTGCCTTCCTCCCCTCGGCTCTCTCTGCCTTCTTCCCCTCGGCTCTCTCTGCCTTCTTCCCCTCGGCTCTCTCTGCCTTCTTCCCCTCGGCTCTCTCTGCCTTCCTCCCCTCGGCTCTCTCTGCCTTCCTCCCCTCGCCTCTCTCTGCCTTCTTCCCCTCGCCTCTCCCTCCCCTCTTCTCCTTCGCCCTCTCTGCCTTCCTCCCCTCGGCTCTCTCTGCCTTCTTCCCCTCGGCTCTCTCTGCCTTCCTCCCCTCGCCTCTCTCTGCCTTCTTCCCCTCGCCTCTCTCTGCCTTCTTCCCCTCGGCTCTCTCTGCCTTCCTCCCCTCGGCTCTCTCTGCCTTCCTCCCCTCGGCTCTCTCTGCCTTCCTCCCCTCGGCTCTCTCTGCCTTCCTCCCCTCGGCTCTCTCTGCCTTCCTCCCCTCGGCTCTCTCTGCCTTCCTCCCCTCGGCTCTCTCTGCCTTCCTCCCCTCGGCTCTCTCTCCCCTTATCTCCTTGGCTCTCTCTGCCTTCCTCCCCTCGGCTCTCTCTGCCTTCCTCCCCTCGGCTCTCTCTGCCTTCCTCCCCTCGGCTCTCTCTGCCTTCCTCCCCTCGGCTCTCTCTGCCTTCCTCCCCTCGGCTCTCTCTGCCTTCTTCCCCTCGGCTCTCTCTGCCTTCTTCCCCTCGGCTCTCTCTGCCTTCCTCCCCTCGGCTCTCTCTGCCTTCCTCCCCTCGGCTCTCTCTGCCTTCCTCCCCTCGGCTCTCTCTGCCTTCTTCCCCTCGGCTCTCTCTGCCTTCCTCCCCTCGGCTCTCTCTGCCTTCCTCCCCTCGGCTCTCTCTGCCTTCTTCCCCTCGGCTCTCTCTGCCTTCTTCCCTCTCTCTCTCTGCCTTCCTCCCCTCGGCTCTCTCTGCCTTCCTCCCCTCGGCTCTCTCTGCCTTCTTCCCCTCGGCTCTCTCTGCCTTCCTCCCCTCGGCTCTCTCTGCCTTCCTCCCCTCGGCTCTCTCTCCCCTTATCTCCTTGGCTCTCTCTGCCTTCCTCCCCACGGCTCTCTCTGCCTTCCTCCCCTCGGCTCTCTCTGCCTTCTTCCCCTCGGC
>NW_028234427.1:28614582-28619582 GCF_977035675.1 Penaeus japonicus | reverse complement strand
GCGAGCTTCTCCTCCGCTCGAATGCCCTGTATATGCCGCAACTTTTTATCATGCACTTGGGTGTGTACCTACCTCGCTGCTTGTGTTCTTCGACTTTATATTTTTAAAGTTTTTTTTTTTTTTTTTTTTTTTTTTTTTACTAGGGGTTCTAGTGTTTTCTTATTTTCATATTCTTATGTTTTTTTGAAATGTTCTTTTTATGGGAGTTATTTTTCTTTATTTTAGTGTTTTGTTTTTGTTTGTCTGTTTTTTTTTCTTCTCTTCCTATCATTATCATTATCATCATCTACATCATCATTACTGATATCATCATTATTGTTATCATTACCATTAGTATTGTTATTATAAACGTAATTATCATTACTCTCTATAATTACTACTATTATCATTATTATTCATTCTTACTGTCATTTTGATTATAATCATGAGAATCAAATATAAACAGCACATTTTTTTTCTTCAAATTTTGTGATCACTCTTTGGCAATTCTAGTCTACGAATCGAAGCCGCTTCTGGCGATAATGGAAGAACATGTATCATATTGCATAATTTGCAACTTAGATACATGATGATTACTTGGAGCAGCCCGGTTAATGGAGCAGATGTGTCTAGGCATCATATCAGCGGGTATAGTGATGATTATCGGTGTTAATCAAGGGTGACTAAAGGGGTAGACTTTAACCATATTTGAAATCTGGTGATATCAGTTTTATTTCTAGTGGCATAGAACTTTATCTTGGAAGGCTGGCATATGATGAGATCACATAAGATCACAAAAGATCACATAAAATCACATAAAATCACGTAAGATCACTATAAGATCACATACAATCACGTAAGATCACATAAGATCACATCAAATCACATAAGATCATCACATAAGATCACATAAGATCACATCAAATCACATAAGATCATCACATAAGATCACATAAGATCAATACAGATCATCACATAAGATCACATACAATCACGTAAGATCACATAAGATCACATCAAATCACATAAGATCATCACATAATCACATAAAATCACATAAGATCACATCAAATAACATGAGATCACATAAAATCACATAAGATCACATAAGATCACATAAAATCACATAAGATCATCACATAAGATCACATACAATCACGTAAGATCACATAAGATCACATCAAATCACATAAGATCATCACATAAGATCACATAAGATCACATAAGATCATCACATAAGATCACATCAAATCACATAAGATCACATCAAATCACATAAGATCATCACATAAGATCACATCAAATCACATAAGATCATCACATAAGATCACATCAAATCACATAAGATCATCACATAAGATCACATCAAATCACATAAGATCATCACATAAGATCACATCAAATCACATAAGATCATCACATAAGATCACATCAAATCACATAAGATCATCACATAAGATCACATCAAATCACATAAGATCATCACATAAGATCACATCAAATCACATAAGATCATCACATAAGATCACATCAAATCACATAAGATCATCACATAAGATCACATCAAATCACATAAGATCATCACATAAGATCACATCAAATCACATAAGATCACATCAAATCACATAAGATCACATAAGATCACATCAAATCACATAAGATCATCACATAAGATCACATCAAATCACATAAGATCATCACATAAGATCACATCAAATCACATAAGATCATCACATAAGATCACATCAAATCACATAAGATCATCACATAAGATCACATCAAATCACATAAGATCATCACATAAGATCACATCAAATCACATAAGATCATCACATAAGATCACATCAAATCACATAAGATCATCACATAAGATCACATCAAATCACATAAGATCATCACATAAGATCACATCAAATCACATAAGATCATCACATAAGATCACATAAGATCACATAAGATCACATAAAATCACGTAAGATCACTATAAGATCACATACAATCACGTAAGATCACATAAGATCACATCAAATCACATAAGATCACAAAAGATCACATAAAATCACATAAAATCACGTAAGATCACTATAAGATCACATACAATCACGTAAGATCACATAAGATCACATCAAATCACATAAGATCATCACATAAGATCACATAAGATCACATCAAATCACATAAGATCATCACATAAGATCACATAAGATCACATAAGATCATCACATAAAATCACATAAAATCACATAAGATCACATACAATCACGTAAGATCACATAAGATCACATCAAATCACATAAGATCATCACATAAGATCACATAAGATCACATCAAATCACATAAGATCATCACATAAGATCACATACAATCACGTAAGATCACATAAGATCACATCAAATCACATAAGATCATCACATAAGATCACATAAAATCACATAAGATCACATCAAATCACATAAGATCATCACATAAGATCACATCAAATCACATAAGATCACAAAAGATCACATAAAATCACATAAAATCACGTAAGATCACTATAAGATCACATACAATCACGTAAGATCACATAAGATCACATCAAATCACATAAGATCATCACATAAGATCACATAAGATCACAAAAAAATCACATAAAATCACATAAGATCACATCAAATAACATGAGATCACATAAAATCACATAAGATCACATAAGATCACATAAGATCACATAAGATCATCACATAAGATCACATCAAATCACATAAGATCATCACATAAGATCACATCAAATCACATAAGATCATCACATAAGATCACATCAAATCACATAAGATCATCACATAAGATCACATCAAATCACATAAGATCATCACATAAGATCACATCAAATCACATAAGATCATCACATAAGATCACATCAAATCACATAAGATCATCACATAAGATCACATCAAATCACATAAGATCATCACATAAGATCACATCAAATCACATAAGATCATCACATAAGATCACATCAAATCACATAAGATCATCACATAAGATCACATCAAATCACATAAGATCATCACATAAGATCACATCAAATCACATAAGATCATCACATAAGATCACATCAAATCACATAAGATCATCACATAAGATCACATCAAATCACATAAGATCATCACATAAGATCACATCAAATCACATAAGATCATCACATAAGATCACATCAAATCACATAAGATCATCACATAAGATCACATCAAATCACATAAGATCATCACATAAGATCACATCAAATCACATAAGATCATCACATAAGATCACATAAAATCACATAAGATCACATCAAATAACATGAGATCACATAAAATCACATAAGATCACATAAGATCACATCAAATCACATAAGATCATCACATAAGATCACATCAAATCACATAAGATCATCACATAAGATCACATCAAATCACATAAGATCATCACATAAGATCACATCAAATCACATAAGATCATCACATAAGATCACATCAAATCACATAAGATCATCACATAAGATCACATCAAATCACATAAGATCATCACATAAGATCACATCAAATCACATAAGATCATCACATAAGATCACATCAAATCACATAAGATCATCACATAAGATCACATCAAATCACATAAGATCATCACATAAGATCACATCAAATCACATAAGATCATCACATAAGATCACATCAAATCACATAAGATCATCACATAAGATCACATCAAATCACATAAGATCATCACATAAGATCACATCAAATCACATAAGATCATCACATAAGATCACATCAAATCACATAAGATCATCACATAAGATCACATAAAATCACATAAGATCACATCAAATAACATGAGATCACATAAAATCACATAAGATCACATAAGATCACATCAAATCACATAAGATCATCACATAAGATCACATCAAATCACATAAGATCATCACATAAGATCACATAAAATCACATAAGATCACATCAAATAACATGAGATCATCACATAAGATCACATCAAATCACATAAGATCATCACATAAGATCACATCAAATCACATAAGATCATCACATAAGATCACATCAAATCACATAAGATCATCACATAAGATCACATCAAATCACATAAGATCATCACATAAGATCACATCAAATCACATAAGATCATCACATAAGATCACATCAAATCACATAAGATCATCACATAAGATCACATAAAATCACATAAGATCACATCAAATCACATAAGATCATCACATAAGATCACATCAAATCACATAAGATCATCACATAATATCACATAAAATCACATAAGATCACATCAAATAACATGAGATCACATAAAATCACATAAGATCACATAAGATCACATCAAATCACATAAGATCATCACATAAGATCACATCAAATCACATAAGATCATCACATAAGATCACATCAAATCACATAAGATCATCACATAAGATCACATCTCTCTCTTCTCTTGCCCTCTATCTCTCTCTCTGTCTCCCCTTATTTGTTTCTCTCTCTTATCAATAGTGGTTTGATAAACAACCTAAATGCATTGATAATAAACACCCACCATACTCTCATACATATAAAAATATTTTGACATCAAAGGCCTTAAAATAAACCTACATAAAACACAATGTATCTTCATAGCTAAAACAACCATAACCGCAACCACAGAATTCGATGGCTGCAATATTCAACCAAGCACTTCATTTAGAAATCTAGGTGTACACTTAGACAGATATATGACCGTGCAGCAAGATTCATGGGAAAGTCATGGGTAGATTAACACATCTTAAGGACATAAAAAGGTATTTAATCACTACTGAAACAAGAATCACTGTTGTGCAAACTCTAGCTCTAATTATCTTTAACTATTGCTCAAGTGTTTGGTCTCAACTAGCAAAACCCAGATGCAGTAAGCACAAATAGGAAAAAAAAAGTCTGCTACAAGAGTTGCAGAGGGTAATGTTAGTAAGTTCGACCACATCACCCCCACAAATTAAATAG
>NW_028234427.1:28604582-28607082 GCF_977035675.1 Penaeus japonicus | reverse complement strand
AAGTGTTAAAAAAATATTGCTGTAATGGATCGCTGTAAAAGAAAAAAGAAAAGAAAAAAAGGAAAATAGAACCTTTTTTTGGTTATTGTGTTCTTTATCACTTCAGCGATAAAGTGTGGAGAGAGAGAGAGAGAGAGAGAGAGAGAGAGAGAGAGAGAGAGAGAGAGAGAGAGAGAGAGAGAGAGAGAGAGAGAGAGAGAGAGAGAGAGAGAGAGAGAGAGAAAGAGAAAGAGAAAGAGAGAAAGAGAAAAGAGAGAGAGAGAGAGAGAGAGAGAGAGAGAGAGAGAGAGAGAGAGAGAGAGAGAGAGAAAGAGAGAGAGAAAGAGAAAGAGAAAGAGAGAAACAGAGAGAGAGAGAGAGAGAGAGAGAGAGAGAGAGAGAGAGAGAGAGAGAGAGAGAGAGAGAGAGAGAGAGAGAGAGAAAGAGAAAGAGAGAGAAAGAGAAAGAGAAAGAGAAAGAGAGGAACAGACAGAGAGAAAGAGAGAAAGAAAGAGAGAGAGATAGAAATAGAAATACAACAACGACAGCAATAAGAATAAGTTCCAGAGAATAGATTCACACTTCTAATACACATTTCCACGAAGAATACATATAGACCAAGCGGCGAAATGCACCGAGCTATATACATCCCAAATATCATGTGTTTGTGGGGAAGTAACAGCTGCTTGCCGTAAAGAAGTAGACGCTGGTCGCTTTTTGAAGGCGGAGAAAATTCTTCCTCTTCCTCTTCTTCTTATGGTTCGCTGATGACGAATGATGAAGGAGGGAACAGGAATAGATGATGAAGATAGTGTTTTTGCTTAACAAAGGAAGATGATGATAAGCATTATAGTTATGATTATAAGTAATAATAATATATAAGTAATTATAATTTATGATAATTATAAGATGATTATAAGCATAAATGTAATGTCAACGATAAAAGGGATAGGAAGATGATTTTGATGATGATAATAATGGGAATAATGATAATGTTACTCACATTAATGATGATGAGGATATTGATAATCATATCAGGAATAATGGTGATAATGATAATAATTTTTATGGTAATGATGATGATGATCATATTATTCATAACGATGGTATTGATAATCGCATCAAGAATAATGAGTAACTTTAATCATAATAGTAGTAAGTATAGCATCAATAATGATATGATGATACTGATATTAATAATAGAAAAATGTATAATGATAAAGATAATGATGATGGTGATAATAACTACATCAACAGAGAATAGGATAATGATAATAATGATAATAAGGATTATAATGATGGTAATAATGAGAATAGTGATAATAATGATAGTTATGACATAATGATAACAATAGTGATAATGATGATAATGAGCATAATAACAATGGCAATTATGATAATAATATTGATGACTACAGCAATAGTGATAATGACAAGGATATCAAAAGTAATACCAATGATGATAAAAGTAATGACATTGATAACAATAATAATCGTAACGAAATCAACAATAAAATGGCAATATGATTATGATAACAATGAGATAATGATGATTACAGTAGCAAGAATAATGATAATGACAATGAGGATAATTCAGACAATTATGAGGATAACATTTATGATAATAATGATCTTGCTAATAACAATAATAATGTCATGATTGATAATAATGATAAGGATAATGATGAGAGTAATGATAATGATGATGATGATACTTACAATCACCATGATGATAATAGTGATAATGATAACAATAACAATACCGGTAACACATGATCATAATAATTACGATGATAATTATAGTGATGATAATCAGAATGATAATACTAACTATGATGATGATAGCAATAACAGTCACAATAATGATGGTGATAATCATCATCATAATGATCATAATTACATTAACGACAATAATGATAATACCGATGATAATGATAGAAACAATAATAGCGCTAACGTTAAAAAACAATAGGGTTGATGGTTATAATAATGCTAATGATATCCATAATGATAATAAAACAAAAATATGATAGAGATATCTATGATAATGAAAATGATAATTATCATGGTGATGATGATAATGATAGTAACAGTGATATTGATAATAATGATGATAATAATGATAACGATGAGAACTGATAGATAGGATGGTAGTGATAATAGTGGTAATAAAGTGAATATGATAACAATGATAGTAACAATAATGATAATGATAATAGCAATCATAATGATTTCTCACTCTCTTAATCTATCTATCTATTTCGGTTACCCAATCACCACTCATTCACACACACACACACACACTCTCACTCTCTTGCCCTCCCTCCTCTTTCTCACTCACTCACTCACTCTCTCTCTCTCTCTCTCTCTCTCTCTCTCTCTCTCTCTCTTGCCTTCACTCCTCTCTCTCTCTCACTCACTCACTTACTCATTCTCTCTCTCTCTCTTGCCCTCCCTTCTCTCACTCACTCGCTCACTTACTCACTCTCTCTCTCTTTTTCTCTCTCTCTCTCGCTCTCTC
>NW_028234427.1:28564582-28567082 GCF_977035675.1 Penaeus japonicus | reverse complement strand
ATCAAATATTTATAACTTGCTGGCTTTCAGATGGCATGTAAAAATGCAGTCTATTTTACATTTATTGTATTTAGAATATTTGATTTGCCTTTTCTGAAGATACAGTATTTTTGAAATTACGTCCGAATGTTTATCGTATTATGGCAAGGGACGTCTATTGCGCATTACTGCATATGCACTGTAGAACAAAGACTGTCAAGGAATATTCCAATTTGTCTAGTGCTTTGTTCCGTCTTTGGTGTTCTGTCTAGCGGTTAGGGTTATATCCTATCTGATGAGTATTCATATTCTCAGTGCCCCTCTTGGCCCTCGTTATTTGCACACACACACACGCACACACACACACACGCGCACGCGCATGCACACATACACACACACACACACACACACACACACACACACACATATACATACATAAACACACACACACACACACACACACACACACACACACACACACACACACACACACACACACACACACACACACACACACACACACACGACTGTTTTTCCTATGTTTGTGACTATGGGTGACTGATAGGCATATGTTCTACACATAAAGTGAAATTGGTACGAGATGAAGGGGATCCAAGACTTCCTCTGACTGGATGTTAATTCCCTCATGAAACTTTCCTATCTTGAAATATACTCCATGTATTGGCAGTTCATTAAGCTCTAACAACAGTTGCATCGCCACGAGGTAGTTAACGAATAATGTTACGTGACATAACGGAATAAATAATCATAACACGACGAAAAGAATGCGTAAAGATATGCGGACACACTTTGGAGGACATGAGGACACACTTTGGAGGACTTGAGGACACACTTTGGAGGACATGAGGACACACTTTGGAGGACATGAGGACACACTTTGGAGGACATGAGGACACACTTTGGAGGACATGAGGACACACTTTGGAGGACATGAGGACACACTTTGGAGGACATGAGGACACACTTTTTCTAATTGGATAAGAGTATGAGGAAGACAGCCATTTATTATAGAAAACGGATCGGCGCGCGCAATGTCTCATCTTAGATCTACTACCATCACAATTTTGACCTCTGTGTGAGAAAGTTTGACCTCGTTGGTCATTCAGGAAAAAATGGAGAGGTCTTCGCACCCCTGAGACAGAAATTCTGCTTGAACTTTTCTTTGATGTTGCGGTTTTAATGCGAGGTTGAGAACTCTTGCGGAGTATTGTAATGTAATATACGTTTTATATTGACTTGAACTTGCTTTTAATTATTTTCTTGTTGAAGTTTCTTTGTGGCTCAAAAGTATATCCTGCGATGCATTGTGTATGTGTAACAATGGCCTTATGTATTAAAAAAAAAAGAAAAAAAGAAAAAAAGAAAGAAAGAAAGAAAGAAAAAAAAAACTGGCGTCATGCAACAGCTTCATTTTGCAATATGCCTTACCTGTGCATAAACAAAGTAGTTCGGATGATAGATGGCCTTTTTATGATTTTATATATGCAAATCAGTTCCAATATGATATGCTGCAATGTCAACTATGATCAAATCCAGCTTTTCCTGTTAAAATTTTCAAACCGTGTGAGTGGTCATACAGTGTTCACTATTATTGCTGTAAAATAGAAAATGTATATGATGCCAATTTTTCTCTACTTTCATTGTTACGTCGAGATCTTATACATGTATTTAATTTTTTAGTGAAATATCATATCATATTATAAGATAAAATATGATTGATTTTGAATCTCTTTTTTACCCACCTTCTCTCTCTATGACTCGCTTTAAAAAAATCTCTAATTCATCGGTATACATAATGAAATATAAATGAATAAAGGAGTATCTGTATCTCCGCTAGAAATTCCAGATCCACAATAGATATCATACATCATATCTAACTCCCTTTGGCACAAATGGCAACGCATGTGATCGTTCTTCTATTGCACTTGAACTAACATCCAATAACACTTCTCCTACCTCATACCTAGTCGGCTAAGGAGCATTTAAAGGAGTTAACTCGGGCTGCATGCATTTGCAATTCCCGAACAGCTAGCCAATCATTGTTCATCATCCGAGCGGTGGCGCATTATTGAACCTGTTCCTGTTCTTCGGTATTTTTTTTTTTTTTTTTTTGATGCTTATATTTGTTCTGCAAAGAAAGATTGGAACGAACTAGGGATTTCACAAGTATATTTGGCTGGAGTCTTTCTGCGAATAAAAAGATAAATTGTCGACCGATGCTTTAGCGGAAACATTAGCGAGAAAGCTTGGGTACTAAAATGAAGGGTAAAGTATGGGTTTCTTGGGAGGAAGTGCATCCTCAGTGATATATTTTGTGCCGAGAGAGGCGAAGACAGCTTGGCGAACCTGAGTTCAAATAAGAGAAGAAAGAGGAAGAGAAAACCAACGAAGGAGAAATATATATATACATACATACATACATGTATTATATATGTATATATATATATATATATATATATATATATATATATATATATATATATATATATATATATATATA
>NW_028234427.1:28527082-28532082 GCF_977035675.1 Penaeus japonicus | reverse complement strand
CCTTAGTATTGTTATTATCCTTTTCATTATCATTGTTATTATCATTAGTATTGTTATTATCCTTTTCATCATCATTGTTATCATCATCATTATTATCATCATCACTGTTATTATCATTGTTATCGTAATTGTTGTTATCATCATTATCGTTGTTATTATCATTATTGTTTTTATCATATCATAATTGTTATTATCATTATCATCATCATTGTTATTATCATTATTATCATCATCATTGTTATTATCATCATTATCATCATCATTGTTATTATCATCATTATTATCATCATTATTGATATCATCATCATCATCATCATTACTATCATCATCATTATCCTTGTTATTATCATTATCATCATCATTGTTATTATCATTATCATTATCGTCATTATCATCATTATTATCATCATCATTGCTATTATCATTATCATTGCTAGTATCATCATTATCATCATCATCACCATCATCATCGTTAGCATCCCCATCATCATTATCATCATCAACAGTATCATTATTATCATCATCACCATCATCATCGTTAGCATCCCCATCATCATTATCATCATCATTGTTATTATCATCATCACCATCATCATCGTTAGCATCCCCATCATCATTATCATCATCATTGTTATTATCATCATCACCATCATCATTATTATCATCCCCATCATCATTATCATCATCATTATTATCATCATTATTATCATCATTATAACCATCATTATTATCATCATTATTATCATCATCATTGTTATCATCATCATTATAACCATCATTATTATCATCATTATTATCATCATCATCATTATAACCATCATTATTATCATCATTATTATCATCATCATCATTATTATCATCATCATTGTTATTATCATTATCATTGTCATCATCATTATTGTCATTATCATTGTTATTATCATTATCATTGTTATCATCATTACTGCCATTATCATCATTATCATTGTTATCATCATTATTGCCATTATCATCATTATTATTATAATTATCATTGTTATTATCATTATTATTATCATCATGATTGTTATTATCATTATCATTGTTATTATCATTGCCATTATTATTATCATTATTATCATCATTACTATCATCATTACCATCATCATCATTTTCATCCCCATCATCATTATCATCATCATTGTTATTATTATCATTATTGTTGTTATCATCATCATTGTTATTATTATCATTATTGTTGTTATCATCATCATTGTTATTATCATCATTGTTATCATCATCATTGTTATTATCATCATTGTTATCATCATCATTGTTATTATCCTTAAAGCAATAATAAAAAAGTATGAGAATGATAATGATAATAGAAATAATGATGATGATGATGAAAATAATGATAACAATAATGATAATGGTAATGATATATTGTCATCATCATTATCATAACCCTCATCATCACCATCATCATCGTTAGCATCCCCATCATCATTATCATCATCATTGTTATTATCATCATCACCATCATCATCGTTAGCATCCCCATCATCATTATCATCATCATTGTTATTATCATCATCACCATCATCATCGTTAGCATCCCCATCATCATTATCATCATCATTATTATCATCATCACCATCATCATCGTTAGCATCCCCATCATCATTACCATAATCATTGTTATTATCATCATCATTGTTATTATCATTATCATTGTTATTATCATCATTATTATCATCATCACCATCATCATCGTTAGCATCCCCATCATCATTATCATCATCATTGTTATTATCATCATCACCATCATCATCGTTAGCATCCCCATCATCATTATCATCATCAACAGTATCATTATTATCCTCATCATCATCACCATCTCCACTACCATCTCCCCAATAGATGTGCTCTCCCCTCATTAACACTCATTCTCTCCCTCTCTGCCCCCTCCTCCGCCGCCCTTGCGACCCGACCTGCGCTCCTGGGCCCCGCACCTCGCCGGCGCCCTCCGGCCTCCCTCCCAGGGCGGCGAGCAGAGCGTGGAGTACCGTGTGGAGGGCGGCTGGGGCTCCCTGTCGGTGGACTCCAAGGGCGGCGTGAGCTTGTGGCGCCGCCTGGACCGCGAGGCGCCTGATGGTGCCGTGGGCATCGCCCGGGTCGTGGGCGTGGACGGCGGCACGCCCCCGCTCTCCGCCACCGCGACCCTGACTATCACCGTGACCGACGTGAACGACTGCCCGCCGCACCTGCTGCCGCCCACGACCTTCCACGTGGCGGAGAGCGGCCCGCCCACGCACCTCGGCACCCTCACCGCCACCGACCGAGACGTGTGGGCGCTGGGCCATGGGCCGCCCTTCAACCTCTCACTCGCGCGCGCCAACCCGCCCTTCGTCCTCGCTCACGTCAGGATGGACTTCGACCCGCGTGAGTTTCCTTTTATAAGGATAAGGAACAAAGAAGGAGGGAGGAGGGAGGAAGGGATAAAAGGAAGGAGAGAGGAAGGGAGGGAGGAACGGAAGGAGGGAGGAGGAGGAGGAGGAGGAGGAGGAGGAGGGAGGAAGGAAGAGAAGGAGGGAGGAGGAGGAGGAGGAGGAGGAGGAGGAGGGAGGAAGGATGGGAGGGAGGAACGAAGGGAGGGAGGAAGGAAGAGAAGGAGGGAAGGAGGAAGGGAGGAAGAGAGAGAGGAAGGGAGGGAGGAAGGAATGGATGGAGGAGGGGAAAGAGTGAGGAATGGAGGGAGGGAGGAAGGGAAGGAGGGAGGAGGAGGAGGGAGGAGGGAAGAGAAGGAGGGAGGAGGAGGAGGAGGAGGAGGAGGAGGAGGAGGAGGAGGAGGAGGAGGAAGAGAAGGAAGGAGGAAGGGAGAGAAGGAGGGAAGGAGGAAGGGAGAGAAGGAGGGAAGGAGGAAGGGAGAGAAGGAGGGAAGGAGGAAGGGAGAGAAGGAGGGAAGGAGGAAGGGAGAGAAGGAGGGAAGGAGGAAGGGAGAGAAGGAGGAGGAGGAGGAGGAGGAGAGAGAGAAAGAAGAGAAGGAGGAAGGGAGAGAAGGAGAGAAGGAGGAGGAGGAAGAGAAGGAAGGAGGAAGGGAGAGAAGGAGAGAAGGAGGAAGGGAGGAAGAGGGAGAGGGAGGGAGGGGGAAGAAAGAGAAAGAGAGGAAGAGGGAGAGGGAGGGAGAGAGGGAGGGAAGGAGGAAGGGAGGAAGAGGGAGAGGGAGGGAGGGGGAAGAGAAGGAGGGAGGAAAGAAGGAGGGAGGAAGGGAGAAAAGGAAGGAGAGAGGAAGGGAGGGAGGAAGGGAGAGAAGGAGGGAGGGAGGAAAGAGGGAAGAGAAGGAGGGAGGAGGAGGAGGAGGAGGAGGAGGAGGAGGAGGAGGAGGAGGAGGAGGAGGAGGAGGAGGAGGAGGAGGAGGAGGAGGAGGAGGAGGAGGAGGAGGAGGAGGAGGGAGGAAGGAAGAGAAGGAGGGAGGAAGGAGGGAAGGAAGAGAGGGAGGGAGGATGAGGAGGAGGAGGAGGGAGGAAGGAAGAGAAGGAGGGAAGGAGGAAGGGAGGAAGAGAGAGAGGAAGGGAGGGAGGAAGGAAGAGAAGGAGGGAGGGAGGAAGGAAGAGAAGGAGGGAGGAGGAGGAGGAGGAGGAGGAGGAGGAGGGAGGAAGGAAGAGAAGGAGGGAAGGAGGAAGGGAGGAAGAGAGAGAGGAAGGGAGGGAGGAAGGAAGAGAAGGAGGGAGGAGGAGGAGGAAAGAGGAGGAGGAAGGAGGAGGGAGGAAGGAAGAGAAGGAGGGAAGGAGGAAGGGAGGAAGAGAGAGAGGAAGGGAGGAAGAGAGAGAGGAAGGGAGGGAGGAAGGAAGAGAAGGAGGGAGGGAGGAGGAAGAGAAGGAGGGAAGGAGAGGAGGAGGGAGGAAGGAAGAGAAGAAGGGAGGAAGGAAGAGAAGGAGGGAGGAAGGAAGAGAAGGAGGGAGGAGGAGGGAGGAAGGAAGAGAAGGAGGGAAGGAGGAAGGGAGGAAGAGAGGGAGGAAGGGAGGGAGGAAGGAAGAGAAGGAGGGAGGAGGAGGAGGAGGAGGAGGAGGGAGGAAGGAAGGGATGGAGGGAGGGGAAGAGGGAACTATAATAGAAACTTGAAAAGAAATCTGGTCACGAACGTTGCACAGCTAGTTCTTTTCAAGCTTTCCTTGTCCTCGCTTCCCGAGAACATTGCCATGCATGATAGCATTTGCAAGGGTTTTCGGATAATGTATGTTACGGACCTTGGCATCTGCAAAGCTCGAACCGTTATCGCGATGCGAAACGTTGCCAACCCGCTAGAGATTCCCTTTTCTGTTGTTGATATGCTCATTTAATTCATACCTACATTTATCAAATCATTTTGTTTTCTCGCATTCTATTCAGATGAGATAAAAAAGAATGGAAACTCCAAAAATAAAATTCAGAAATGCTGGTACGATTATATCGCTATAGTTATGATTATGATATCTGAACGAACAGTTGTGTAGAGGGAACTATTTTTATAAGAAATATATAGAGAGGGTCTTAGCTTTCCATGTCTGTTTGAACGGCCGGGCATTTACGTAATATAATTTGCCTATCGCATTGTCTGTCGTTCCACAGCAGAGAGGGGGATCGGACGCTCCCCTTGGTCGTGTTTACGTGGACGACCCCGACGACTGGGACGTGCGTGACAAGACGTTCCAGTGGGTCGGCGCCCCCCACCCGCTCTTCTCCCTCAGCCAGCACACGGGCGACATTTTCGCTTCGAGTCAAGTCAGAGAAGGACGGTATGTTCTTTGCTTTTCTCTTCCTTCGCCTTCTTCTCGTTTCTTGTTTGCGTTCGAGGAAGATTGGTGTTTTTCTTTGGGTTATGTGATTTTATGCTCAGTACTTCTTTTAGCCTCTTTATTCGTATGCAACTATTCTATTTTGGAGTAAGCAATTGCAACATATATACTTCACGGATTCAATTATCTAAAGAAAGGAGTGAGATCCACCGAAGCAATATAATGATAATTAAAAAAAGCGAAAATGTGTACATAGCTTGTATC
>NW_028234427.1:28514582-28519582 GCF_977035675.1 Penaeus japonicus | reverse complement strand
GTCTTTTATTCCCGATCCTCTTTCGCAAGGTAGTAGACGTGAACGCCACATCCCTCGTTACTCCCCGCCTCGCCACCTCACACAACTGCCACACCCACGAGCCGGAACACTGCCTCTCGAACACCTGTCTGAACGGAGGCAGGTGCGTCAGGTTCCAGAATGGGAATAGGTAATGCAGTCAGAACACGTTGCTGGAGCTATCGGCTTCCTCTCTGTTATCGTTTTGGTTGTTGGTGTTGCTGCTGATTTTGGGTTTATTAATTTACTGTTGTTATTGTTCTTATTATCATTATTATTATCACTATTATCATTATTATCATTATCAATATCATCGTTATCACTATTATCATTGTTATTGCTATTATCATTATTATTATTACTATCATTATTATTATTGCTATCATTATTATCATTATCATCATTATTATTATCATTATCATTTTTATTTTTATTGCAATTATCATTATTACTATTATATATATATATATATATATATATATATATATATATATATATATATATATATATCATTCCTTATATATGTATACATACACATATTTACTATTACTACTAATGATCATTGTTATCATTTTTATTATCATCATTATATATATATATATATATATATATATATATATATATATATATATATATATAATATATATATATATTATATATGTGTACATATATATATATATATATATATATATATATATATATATATATATGAATGTATATATGTATATATAAATATAAATAAATATATATATATATATATATGTATGTGTGTGTGTGTGTGTGTGTGTGTGTGTGTGTGTGTGTGTGTGTGTGTGTGTGTGTGTGTGTGTGTGCATTTATATACATGCTCACACCCGCATTCCGCCATTCTCGTCACAGGTGCGTGTGCCCGGGCGGCTCGTGGGGCCCGCGGTGCAAGGTGGCCGCCCGCACCTTCTCGGGCGCGGGATGGGCGTGGGTGCGGGCGCCGCCCTCCTGCCTCCCCACCCGAATCTCCCTCCGCCTCCTCATCCGCCGCCCGGCCGGCCTCGTGCTCTACTCAGGCCCCATGGCGCCCACGCCGCGGGGACCAGGCGCCCCGCCCACGCCGCTCCTGGCGCTGCAGCTCTGGCAGGGGCGCCCGCAGCTCCTGCTGGAGGGGCGAGGCGGGCCGCTCAAGGTGGAGCTCAACACCACGCTCCACAACGGCCACTGGCACACCATCCACATTCAGCTCCACTCGAAGGTACGCAAGCAGACCGAACAGATATCATTAAATAGCAGAAATCATTATCATTATTATTGCTAGCATCATTGACATGATTATTTTTATCATTACCATTATTAATGCTATCATCATTATCATCAATATGTTTATTATTATCATCATTATTATTGCTACAAATATTATCACGATTGTATTCATTGGAATCCATATCATCATGATCATCATCATCATCATCATCATTTTTATTATCATTGTTATCCTTAGTATGTCTATCATAATTTTTGTTATCATTATTATCATTGATATAATCAATATTGTTTTCATTATTATCATTGTCATATCATCATTATTATCATTGTCATATCATTATTGTTATCATTATCATTACCTATATTGTTATGATTTTAATTGTTTTATGCTCTTCCTATCATTATCATCATTATTAGTGTTAGTATCCTAATCCCATGATGGTCGCCTGGCCCCGTGGTGACTGGCGCTGACGCTGGCTCTGCATCTCAAGGGCGTGGCGCTGATGCTGAACCTGTGCGGGCGCGGGTGGCAGGAGGCGAACCACAGCGAGAGCCATTGCTTGGCCCGGGCCGAGTGGAAGGGCACGGAGGCGACGGCAGCGAACTGGCCATGGTTTGGCCACGGAATCCTGCAGCTGGGGGGTATGGCCCACGCGCCTCCGCTCCCCGATGACCATGGGTGGGCCACAGCGCCCACGCCTCGCCCGCTGGACGGCTGCATCTCTCACCTGAGGTTCAACGGCCAGGTAAGGCTCCTCCGGTGCGCCTCCCCCGTCATGAGCAACACTGAGCCCGGAGAGCGGGACTGGCGGTGCCGGTGAGTGACTGTGTTCTAGCTTCATTGCAGCTGGTCGACCTGGGCGAGCCGGCCGTCAGCGAGGGCAGCGTGGGCGGCTGCCGGCCTCAGGAAGAGGCGTGCCTGGGCGCTGTCCCCGGGTGCGGGCGGCGCGGTCGGTGCGTGGGCGGTCTGGAGCAACCTGAGTGCGAGTGCGAGCCCGGATGGTCGGGCCTCGGCTGCACGGTTCCCACAGCACCCGCGGCGTTCGGGCGGGCGTCGTACGTGAAGGTGGCGCTGTCTTTCACGCCCGCACCGCACGTACTGACCCTGCAGTTGCGGCTGCGGACGCGCGGCGCCCGGGACGGCCTGCTGGTCCTCGTCAATACGCACCACGAGGACGTCGGCCTGGCCGTGCATGTAATTATCTGCCTCTGGCGCGTCCTTGGCGTCCTGAGTCCGTGTCTCGAGCCCTTGCGTGCGGCGAGACGAGGGCGAGGACGAGTCCTAGTTGCGCTTTTGTGCTCGCTTTCCTGTCATTACGCTCCTTGTCATGTCCCCTTAGCAAACCCCTCCATCTCGGTTCCCTTTCCCTCTGTTGCCTGGGAAGGGGTCATCTGTTGCACCCTGCAATTACCAAGACAATCAAGCTTACTTGCCTTTTTTGATGGTACTCTGTCTCTGTTTTTGCACTGGTTCACTCGAAATATATCTTCTGGGAGAACCACTTATTTCAATTGATTAAAGCAATTCAGGACCAAGTCAAATTGATAGAAATATATGTACACACACACACACACACACACACACACACACACACACACACACACACACATATATGTATATATACATACATATATATATATATATATATATATATATATATATATATATATATATATATATATATATGTATATATATATATATATATATATATATATATATATATATATTGATATATATATATATATATATATATATAGATATATATATATATATATATATATTATGTGTATATATTTATGTATATATATATATCATATATATATATATATATGTGTGTATATATATATATATATATATATATATATATATATATATACACACACACATATGCATATGCATATATAATATATATATATATATATATAATATATATATAATATATATATAGATATAGATATATATATATATATACATATATTATGTATATATATACATACCACATATATGTATACATACATACATATATATATACATATATATATATATATATATATATATATATATATATATATACACACATTCATATGTATATGTAAATATATACAGGTATATATATATATATATATATATATATATATATATATATATATATATATATATATATATATATATATACGTATTTATGTGTATATGTATATATATATATGTATATACACACATACATATGCATGTATAATATATAATATGTATACATATATATGTATATATATATATACATACACACATATATACATATATATGTATATATATATATATATATATATATATATATATATATATATATATATATATATATATATATATATATATACACACACACACACACACACACACACACACACACACACACACACACACACGCACACACACACACGCACATACACACACACACGCACACACACACACACATACACACACACACACACACACACACACACACACACACATATATATATATATATATATATATATATATATATATATATATATATATATACAAAAAAGGTAATGAAATACGCCTTAGGGGGAAGCATCTCCACTGAGAGCGGCAATAAATTTCCTGCTCTGTCACAAAGGGTTTTCATGATATATCGTACACCTGTTTACACATCTCAGAGTACTTGAAGTAATTCCTTGTTCCTGTAGACTGGAGTAAAATAGAACGAGTAGAAGAACTCCATCTGAAAAACAACCACTTCTTCAAACTTTGTACCCAATCCCATGAAATATAACAAAGGCTCTCCCAGCTGCGTGCGGGCGTGGTGTGCGCCTCCGTGCGTGGCGGCGGGCGTGAGGAGCGGGCGGCGTGTGTGGAGGGGCGTCCTGTGGGCGACGGGTCGTGGCACACCCTGAGGGCGGAGCGCCACGGTCACAACCTGGTGGTGAGCGTGGACGACGGCGACGGCTGGCGGAGAAACGAGTCGATACCGGCGCTGGAGGGCGCTGGGGAGGGCGGCGGGTGGCGCCCTCCGCCGCCCCTTCACGTCGACAAGAACGAGGGCATCACCGTGGGCGGAAGGCCCGAGTTCGCGGGCGTCAACCTCGTAACTGTGAGAGATGACCTTCACGACAGTAAGTGCACTCTGGGTGGAAAGCTTCTATTCTCGTCTTCTGTTAATCAGCGCTGGCAAAGCTACGTTAATCCAAGTGACATTCACTTTTATAAAGCGTGCACTGAACAAATAATTTACGTTAAGGGCACACTGTATTTATACATCTATTTATAGATAGGCAGATAAATAAACGGAAATATGGATATAGACACACCGCACACACCACACACACACACACACACACACACACACACACACAACCACAGACACACAAACATTGTGTGTCTGTGTGACATAAGATGAACAATCAGCGTTCTTCCAACACACTATACCTCATCACACAACAAACAATCCGCAATACTTACGCCCACCGTCCAACAGCTTGCCTCGAAGACCTCAGACTCTCAGGGCGGCCGCTGCCACTCCCGCCCGTCACCAACAGCACGACCTGGGGTCAAGTGACAACGCTGCAACACATGAAGTCAGGTTGCACAGCCCCCGACGCCTGCATCAATACCACCTGTGCTGTTCCCCTCACGTGCACCTCGACCTTGGGCCAGGCCGCTTGCGGGTAGGTTCTCCAAAATAGTTCTGTTGTATTTCTATGGTTGGAATAGGGGTTGCCAAACGT
>NW_028234427.1:28507082-28509582 GCF_977035675.1 Penaeus japonicus | reverse complement strand
ATATATATATATATATATATATATATATATATATATATATATACTGTATATATGTATATATATATATATATATATATATATATATATATATATATATATATATATATTTACACATACATATTTATATATGTAAATATATATACATATGTGTGTGCGTATGTGCTAATAGTAATAAAACAGTAATAATAATGTCAACTATAATGATAATGATAACAATGATAGTAACGATAATGATGATAATGAGGATAACGACAATTACAATGATAATGATGATAATGATGACCATTATGATAATGATAATATCAATGTTAATAATGATAATAGGAATGAAAAAGATAATGTTAACAACAACGGTAATGCTTGTAGTAATAAAACTGACGATGATCATGATAGTAATAATGTGAATGATGATTATGATGATGGTAATAATGACAGTAATAGCATTATCAATATTAATATCAATTATAATAACACAGACGTTGATGATGATAATAATGATGATTAATGTTGAGAATACAAATAATTACAATACTGATGACAATTATGATGATAATGATGATGATAGTACTAGTAGTAGGAACAGCATTGCTACTACTAGTAGTAATAGCGACAATAATAATGAAAAGAAGTGTTAGTAGTACTACTATAGTATCAGTCTTGTCATTATTATTAATGACATAAATGATAATGATATGATTAAGGACAATGGTAAAGATTATATTAGCAATGAAGATGAAAACCCTAATTAGTATATCAGTAATAACAGTACCTATAGTAATCATGACAAAGTAATTATCACAATAAGAAAAAAAAAATTGTAACAATACGTTTTCAGAAAAAAAAATCACTTATAGACTTGTGTTCGATAGCAGGAGGTTCGTCCGTGCTGCTGCCAGGAGGGGTTGCCATTATAACCCCTAATCCTATCCTACCGAGGGACGACCTTCGTGCCTACGCCTACGAGGGGGATGGGTCGTCGTCCGGCTCCCTGTCCTCAGCCACGTCTTCAGGTAGTCGAGTCATTCAGGTCGTGTTATGTACTCTTTTTTTTTTAAGATTGCCTAGAAATTGCGATTTCGTGGCTGTTTGCAATCTCGCCGTCATGATTCCTTTTTTTCTTAACGGTAAAAAAAAAACTTGCACGAGCATGCGGGCGCATGATAATTGCACTTTGTAATTTCATCCCCAGAAGTATAGTATTGTCTCAGTGTTGGATTCTCATACACACCAACAGCATCCAAGTGTGTGTGTGGGAACGTGCGTGACATTGCCAAATTACGTATCAGTTCCGCTGACAGGAAGTCATGTGATAACATCCCTTTCATCACCAGGCCACCGTGGAGACCAGGGCGACGAGGCGAGCGTCAAGAAACTGGTGCCAGCATTCCTGGACGTGATGGACCTCCTGAAGAACCTCCCGGACGCGACGAGATCCCCGGCGCTGCACAAATCCCACGGCAACCCCGAGGCGCGTCCGGCGGTCAAATCGATATTGAAAAAGACCGAGAAGGTCCTCATGTCCTCCTCGGGGCCTCCTCCTCGCGCCCGACGCCCCAGCATCTCGCCCGGACACACGGTCTCGGTAGTCGCTGTTACTCAAGGTCCTTGCCCGCGGGTCGACTCAGGTTACAAGAGCTCCTGCACCAAGAACCACCAGGACTGCCCTGGCTGCGTCAGCGTTCCCCTTCAGCAGCCCTCAGGACGAGTCTCGGACCCTCAGCGCGAGCAGGAAATTACTACCTCCTGCTGAAAGGCTGCTGCCTCGACTGCTCGACTCCTGACACCTCGCTCAAGTAAGAATAGAAACAGAGTGAATAAGATACAAAAGAAAAAAGTACATGTGTTTTATAGAAGTGCTCTAATGACGTATCTGTTATAAATATGTAAATATATGATGTGATTTTCATACTGCTGTACATATGTATATACTATCATGCGCAGAGAATAAGTAAGAACGTTTTTACATGTTTCTATTGTGTCTGTACGTCTAAGAAAAGGTAGGTAGAAAATAAATTAAGTCAGTGTCTGGGACAATTACCAGTCCATCATTTTGATTCTTTTCTTATTACTATGTATTGCCGACCAAAGAACTCTTGTAAAGTGATATAAGAAACTCTTTAACAAAATCAAATCTTTTAATCGTCCATATCCATATTATTTGGAGATCCTGTGAATATGAACCACAATCTCCGAAGGCGTAGCCCGGGTTTTAGCAAAAGAGGAGCAAAGGTAACGAACCATTGCAATTCCCAGGGAGAATACAATGCCTCTCTGTGGCGCCCTGTACGTCTTGATTTATGCTTTTTGTGTTTCGTGACACGTTAACGATAAAAAGGTATTATGAAACAGATTATTAAGGAATAAGAGAGGAACACAGTGGATTACCTTGTGGAACTTATATATGTATATGTATATATATATATATATATATATATATATATATATATATATATATATAATCTATGGCAGATTGTAATTGACTGATGATGATGGTGTTGGT
>NW_028234427.1:28472082-28474582 GCF_977035675.1 Penaeus japonicus | reverse complement strand
TGCTGTATATACATAATGTATATGTATATTTGTGTATATATATATATATATATATATATATATATATATATATATATATATATATATACATATATATATATAATATATATATATATATATATATATATATATATATATATATATATATATACATGTGTTTATATATATATAAATTTACATATATATATATATATATATATATATATTATAATATATATATATATATTAAAACATATATTATATATAATATATATATATATATATACATATATGTATATATATAATATATATATTATATATTTATATTTATATATATATACATATACATTTTGTATATACAGTATTATAACTACAATATATTCACCCGTCTATATATCGCACATTCTTTATGTATGTATATATATATAATATATATATAATATATATAAAATAATATATATATATATATATTATATACATATATATATGTATATATATATATATATATATGTATATATATATATATATATATATATATATATATAATATAGAAAGAATGTGCGTGTGTGTTATATGAATAAATAGGCATAATAAATGGTCATAGATAATCATGTATAGTAGAGAGATAGAAAGGGTTTCCAGCGACAGATAAGAAGGAAAGCAGAGCTCAGTATATGGCTCGACTGAACATGCACATTACCTCACGAAGAAGGAGGCAGTTTCTTTTCGTGTAAATGTATAAATCGGTATTTCTTTGGCAATGCAAATGCATGATGGCTTTATTCAATGTGGCTCTCGCAAATGTTTTTATTTTCTGATAATCCAGTTCATAAAGATAGTATATAAAATTATTGATATAGATTTATTCAATATGAAATGACTTATGACATAACTATATTATTCCTACGTTTTCAAAAGGACATTTCGCGTTTCATATGCATGATAGGATCTCTTAAAGTTACATATTCATATATTAAATGATATTTTAATTAACTGTATTATCCATACCTTTTCTTAAATGCAAACATTTTAGATGAGTTAAGCATCTATGTTTGCATATAAAATTATTGGATAGATTAAGTTAGGCTAGGTTAGGTCATACCAGTTTGTGTTGAGTTCATTTCACTTCTCTTACCTATCTGGAATATACGCAGCTTAGTGCCGACACAAGAGCGAGGTGGCAGGCTCCAAGGGCAAGAGGACCGACCCTCTCCAGCGCCTCTCCGATCGGACCAAATCGCCTAATAAATCAGCTTATCTCACTCCCTCGGGCATGAAGAAGGCCTTCGCACGAACGAAATAATCGCGCTCACTTCTCGCAATGGGAAGTTCTCGGTTTTTCTGGCATTTTCGGCTCTCTCGCGCGTGACTTTAGGAGCCGCTGCAGCAGGAGGGGGGGCGGGGCGGGGGCGAGACGGGAGAGGGAGGGGGAGGGGGAGGGAGGAGGGGGATCCGTTGCTAGGCTCTGACATGGGTCTTGCGTGTGTATGCGAGCTTGCATATTTGGTATGTATGTGCTGATGCACAGGCAAGAGCTGTATACCCTTGCAGGAGTGCGTATAACTAACGCAATACTCGCTAATACCATATAAGGCTATTGCTATTTACTTTATATAATCAAATATCATCTTAGTTTGGTTATAAGATGACAAGTCATCTCATATCGCATGTCATCGAGCAGTACAGGCTATGTCAAACATTTCAGAAACCGATGATAGATTGTATTGCATGAAGCCATGCAAGGTCACAAGTATATGGTTGTCGTAGTCATAGATATATAACTGCTATAACAACTCCCAGAATATATATATATATATATATATATATATATATATATATGTTAATATATATATTATAGTATATATATTATTATATTATATATATATAAATTATATATATATATAATATATAATATATATATATTATATATATATATATATGTGTGTGTGTGTGTGTGTGTGTTGTGTGTGTGTTGTGCGGTGTGCGTTGTGTGTGTGTGTGTATGTGTGTGTGTTTGTGTGGTATGTTTGCATATGTTATATATATAATAATATATAATATATATATATATATAGTATATATATATATATATATATAGTATAGATAGAATAATTGATAGAATAGATAGAAATTGATAGATAGAAATAGATAATAGATAGATAGATAGATTAGAATAGATATAAGAATATAGATGATAGATATTAAATAAATAATACATAAATAGATACATAATATTATATATATATGTACATATATATATCTATATATATATTATATATATATATATATATATAATATATATATATATATATATGGTGTGTGTGTGTGTGTGTGTGGTTGTCTGCAGAAATGCAAAGAAGAAAAGAGAGAAGAGAGAGAGAGAGAGAGAGAGAGAGAGAGAGGAAGAGAGAGAGAGAAAAGAGAGAGAGAGAGAGAGAGAAAGAGAGAGAGGAGGAGAGAGAGGGGGGGGGGGAGAGATAGAGATAGAGAGAGAGAGTAATAGCAAAAGTTAAAAAAAAAA
>NW_028234427.1:28465890-28471982 GCF_977035675.1 Penaeus japonicus | reverse complement strand
TTTAATATAATTATTATATATATATATATATAAATAATATATAGAATATAATATAATTATATAGATATATATATATATATATAATATATAATATAATATATATATTAAATATTATTGTAATATATATATATATATATATATATATATAAGATATATATATAATGTTTATATTTAATATATATATATAAGTATATATATAATATATATATTAATATATTATATATATTATATATATATATATATATATATATATATATATATAATAATATATGGTATATTGTAATAGAATATATATATATGTAATATATATTATATAGACAAATATATAAAAAATATATATATATATATATATATATATATATATATATTTATATTATATAAATTAGTAATATTATATATATAATATATTTATATATATATATAGTATATATATCTGAGGAAGGAGAGATAGGATAGATAGATAGATATAGATATGATTTATAGATATAGATATAGATATAGATAATAGATATATATCATATATATATATAAATAATATATATATATATATATATATAGTATATATATATATACAAACACCTCACACACACACACACTCTCCCTCTCCCTCTCCCTCTTCCCCTCTCCGCCAACCCCCTCTCCCCTCTCCCTCCTCTCCTCTCTTCCCTCTCCCCTCTCCCTCTCCCCACTCCGCTCTCCCGTCTCCCTCTTTCCTCCTCCTCTCCTCCTCTCCCTCTCCCGCTCCCTCTCCCTCGCCCCTCTCCCCGTTCCCTCTCCATCTCCCCTCTCCCTCTCCCCCTCCCTCATCCCTCCTCCCTCTCCCTCTCCCTCTCCCCTCCTCTCCCTCTCCCTCCTCCCTCGTCCTCCTCCCTCCTCCCTCTCCCTCTCCCTCTCACTCACCCTCTTCTCCTCCCCCTCTCCCCTCTTCCTCTCCCTCCCCCTCTTCCCTTCTCCCTCTTCCCTCTTCCGCCCTTTCCTCTTCCTCTTCCTCTTCCCTCCTCCCTCATCCCTCTCTCCCTCTCCCTCACGTCCGCTCCCGTCCCTCTCCCGCTCAATCTCCCTCTCCGCTACCTAGCCCGCTCCCTCTCCTCTCCCTCCCTCCTTCCCCCTTCTCCCTCTCCCTTCTCCCCTCTCCCACTCTCTACCTCCTTCTTCCTCTCCCCTCTCTCCTCTTCCCTCTCTCTCTCCCTCTCCCTCTCCCTCTCCCTCTCCCTCTCCCTCTCCCTCTCCCTCTCCCTCTTCCTCTCCCTCTCCCTCTCCCTCTCCCTCTCTTTACCATCGCCTACACCTTGTTGTCTAGCAGAATAAATGGTGGCTGAATATATACTGCCGTTATGTTATGCAAAAGAAGATTAATGGTTGTCTCTCTTTTTTATTCTCTCTCTTTCTGTTTTATTCTTTTTTTCTTTTATTTTTTTCAATTTACTTTTTGTAATCCTGTCCATTTATTTACGTGTCACATGAATTTTTTTTTTTTCTTTTTTTTTTTTTTTTTTTTTTTTTTGCTTGTCTGGTAGGCTTACTGGTTATATTCGTCTGTTATAATTTTTGTCTGTTTTGACGTGGTATGTGTGAGTTTTTCTATGTTTTATTTTCTTATTGTCTAGTTTTATGTGTGTTTGCCTGTATTTTTTGTTTAGTGTCTGTATTTGTCTGTTATCATTTTTTTGTAATTGTCTGTAATTATGTGTAATTATATGTGTCTATTTTCTTTCTATTTATTGTATATTTACTCTCTTGTTATGTTTCACGCTACTATATCTCTGTTCATTTACATCTATCTAGTATCTATTTCTGTTTACCTTTTCCTATTGTTACATATAGCTATAACTTTGTGTCCATAATCAATAATTATTCTTTTCTATCTCTCCAAGGGATTAGTTTTGTCTATTTTAAGTAATCATTTTTATCCATCATTATAAGTAATCATCTTCATACATCATTATAAGTAATCATTTTTATCCATCATTATCAGTAATTATCTTTATCCATCCTTTTAAGTAATCATTTTATCCATCATTATAAGAAATCCTTTTTATCCATTTCTATAAATGATTATTTCTATCCATCTTTATAAGTAACCGTTTTTATCCATATTTATAAGTAATCATTTTATCCATCCTTATAAGTAATCATTTTTATCCATCTTTATAAGTAATCTTTTTTATCCATCAATATAAGTAATCCTCTTTACCCATCTTTATAAGTAATAATTCTTATCCATCTTTATAAGTAATAATTTTACCCATCTTTAAAAGTAATATTTTTTATCCCTCTTCATAAGGAATTCTATCTATCTATTCTCGTAACCCCTGAGGCTATTCTGCCAATCATTTGTCGTTTGTTTATACAAAGCTTTTTAACTGCCTTGTTAAGTAAATATTTGAATTAGATTCTTCCACATAAACTCTGATGGAGTCAATAATTATGTTAACAGTGTCTATAGTTCGGGATGATGATTATGGTAATGATATTATAATTCTATTATCAATGGCAGGATTACCATATGAAAATAATCATCGTATTTTTCTCACAAATGGCCTCCGTTTTTACTGCTAATTAATGAGCAGATGATGTTGATAATGGCAATTGTAAAACATAAACTGAGTTGGATATCGAAAAGGGGTTTAGGATTTTAAACACGCACGGCATGGCGGTGTAATATTTTTAGATTTTATATGATGATATCAGCCTGTCTGGTAGTCTTTGTGTTTGGATCTTCTCTCTCTCTCTCTCTCTCTCTCTCTCTCTCTCTCTCTCTCTCTCTCTCATCGCCGTCTCTCTCCCCTTCTCATTCTCTCTCTCGCCTGTCTCTATCCTCCCTCTCTCCTCTCATCGCTCTTCTCTCTCTGTCCTCTCTCCTCTCTCCTACCCCTCTCTCTCTCTCCCTTCCATTTTTCTCTCTACTCTCTCTCTCTCTCCTCTATCTATCCTACCACCCTCCCTCTCTCTCTCTCTCTACTCCTCCTCTCCCTACTTTCTCTCATTTCCCTCTCCCGCTATTTCTCTCGCTCCCTCTCTCCACCCCGCTCTTTCCCTAATTCCTTTTCTCTCCCCTACCCCCTCTTTCATTCCCTCCCTCCATCTTCTTCCTTTCTCTATTAGACCTTAGCCTCCTTCCCCCCCCTCTCCCGATCCCAATCACCCACCCACCCCCACCCTTCCAATCCCTTCCTCACCACTACCCCCCCCCCATTCCCACCCCCTCCCGAGCAACACTTCCAGCTCTTTCCTCCTTGTACTCCTCCCCTTCCCTCTCCCTCTCTCCCTCCCCATACCCCCTCCTCATACCCCCTCCCCATACCCCCTCCCCATACCCCCTCCCCATACCCTCTCCCCTCACCCCACCTCTCCTTCCCTCCCCATACCCCCTCCCCATACCCACCTCCCCATACCCTCTCCCCTCACCCCACCTCCCCATACCCCCTCCCCTCACCCCCTCTCCTCACCCTACCCTCCCCACACACCCCTCCCCATACCCCCCTCCCCACACCCACCTCCCCATACCCCCTCCCCATACCCACCTCCCCATACCCCCTCCCCATACCCCACCTCCCCTCACCCCCCCTCCCCATACCCCCTCCCCACACCCCCCTCCTCATACCCCCTCCCCATCCCCCCTCCCCATTCTCCCTCCCCATACCCCCTCCCCATACCCCCTCCCCTCACCTCTCCCCATACCCACCTCCCCACACCCCTCCCCTCACCCCACGACATACCCCCTCCCCATACCCCCTCCCCATACCCACCTCCCCACACCCCCTCCCCACACCCACCTCCCCATACCCCCTCCCCCCCCTCACCCCCCCCCCCTGTCAAGAGTAGCGGTCCGGAGCAGGTGCATTTTCCCCCGACTTGAAGGAGGGAGTCGCATCTTGCACGTCAAGCGGGTGTGAAGTCCGCATTACTCTTGAGGTCGTCTCTTGGGACGCTGGGGGAGGGGGGGAGGGGGAGGGGAGGGGGGAGGGAAGGAGTGTCTCTCGCTTCGTTTTTATCTTATGTGGGTTATTATTGTTTTTTTTCTCCATATTTATAAGCATTTTTCTTGAAATTGTTGTTGTTATTGTTATTATCATTATTGTCATTGTTATTATTATCGTTATCATTTTTGTTATCATTATAATTATAATTTTCATTATTACTATTGTTATTAATATAATCATTATTATTTTGACTGTCATTCAATATCAACATTAATATTGTCATTGCCATTACTATTACTAATATTTTTGGAGGTAGAGGGAGAGTGATTGAGAGAGAGAGAGGGGGGGGGAGGGGGGAAGAAGAGAGACAGATTGATAAACATACAGACAGACAGACACAGAATGCGAGAGAGAGAGAAAAAAGAGACAGAGATAAAAATACAGACAAACAGACAGAAAAACAGTCAGACAGAAGCAGAGAAATAGATAATCATAGAGAGAGACAGACGGAAAAAGAACGGAAGAAAGTTAATTCAGAAGGAATATTTGAATGGCAGTCCATCTGACGCATTAAGCCTCCTCTTCACAAGGCAAACATTCGTTATACATCCTTTCTCTCTCTCTCTCTCTCTCTCTCTCTCTCTCTTTCTCTCTCTCTCTATCTATCTATCTATCTATCTATCTCTGTTTCTGTTTCTCTCTCTCTCTCTCTCTCTCTCTCTCTCTCTCTCTCTCTCATCTCGACTCTCCTGCTCCTCTCTCTCTCTTTCCCTTTCGTCACTCTCTCTATCTAACTATCTAACAACTATCTCTGTTTCTGTTTCGTCTCTCTCTCTCTCTCTCGCTCTCCTGCTCTCACTCTCTTCCTCTCTTCTCATCTCTCTCTCTCTCTCTCTCTCTCACCTCCTCACTCTCTCTCATCTCTCTCTAATCTATCTATCTATTCTATCTATCTATCTATCTAGCAATCTCTGTTTCTGTTTCTCTCCACTCTCTCTCTCTCTCTCTCTCTCTCTCATCCTCACCACAACCATCCTCTCTCTCTCTCTCTCTCTCTCATCCTCACCCCCTCCCCTCCTCCTCTCTCTCTCTCTCTCTCTCTCATCTCTCTCTCTTTCTCCCTCTCTCTATCTACTATCTATCTATCTATCTCGTTTCTGTTTCTCTCTCAACTCTCTCTCTCTCCTCTCCTCTCTCTCTTTAACTCCTCTCTCTCTATCTATCTATCTATCTATCTCTGTTTTCTGTTTCTCTCTCTCTCTCTCTCTCTCTCTCTCTCTCTCTCTCCTCCCTCTCTTCTCTCTCTCCTCTCGACCCCTCTCTCCTCTCTCTCTCGCTCTTTCTCTCTCTCTGTTTCTATCTATCTATCTATCTATCTCTGTTTCTCTTTCTCTCTCTCTCTCTCTCTCTCTTCGTTTTCTCACTCTCGTCTCTCGCTCTCTCTCTTCTCTCTCTCATCCTCTCTTCTCTCTGGTCTCTCTCAATTCTCTCTTCTTCATCTCTCTCTCTCTCTACTCTCTCTCTATCTATCTATCTTATCTATCCTATCTATCTGCATCTATGCTCTGTTTCTGTACTCCTCTCGTCTCTCATCCCACGCTAGTCTAATATCTCTCTCTCTTTCTTTCTCCTCTCTCTCTCTTTCTCTCTCTCTCTCCTCTCTCTCTCTCTCTCCTCTCTCTCTCTCTCTCCCCCCTCTCTCTCTCTCTCTCTCTCTCTCTATCTATCTATCTATACTATCTATCTAACCTGTTTCTGCGTTTCTCTTCTCTCTCTCTGCCGCCTCCTCTATGTCTGTCTCTCTCGCCTCTCTCTTCTCTCTCTTTCTCTCTCTCCTCTACTATCTATCTATCTATCTATCTCTGTGTCTGTTTCTCTCTTCATCTCTCTCTCTCTCTCTCTCTCTTCTCTCTCTCTGATTCGTCGTACTCGTCTCTCTCGTCCTCTCTCTCTTCTTTCCTCTCTCTCTTCGATCTATCTATCTATCTATCTCGGTTTTCGTTTCTCTCTCTCCTCATCAGCCGTCTCTCTCTCATTTTCTCACAATCTCTTCCTATCTCTTCTCTCTCTCCATTCTATCGCGTCTAGTCTCGGTCTCTCTCTCTCTCTATCTATCTATCTAATCTATACTCTTACTATCAATCTACTACTATCTATCTCTGTTTCTGT
>NW_028234427.1:28450890-28455890 GCF_977035675.1 Penaeus japonicus | reverse complement strand
TTGCAAACAAGACTTATGCGCATAAATATTTCATCAATCTGTCTGCGCAAGCACCTGTCCATGTATGATTATGTAAACATACATCATATTTACATACACACACACATACAGAGCGAGAGAGAGAGAGAGAAAGAGAGAGAGAGAGAGAGAGAGAGAGAGAGAGAGAGAGAGAGAGAGAGAGAGAGAGAGAGAGAGAGAGAGAGAGAGAGAGAGAGAGAGAGAGAGAGAGAGAGAGGGAGAGGGAGAGAGAGAGAGAGAGAGAGACCTACAGATAAATATAGACATTGAGATAAACAGATAGGTTGGACAAAAAAACGGGCTGATTAATCAAGCAGACAACCAGACACATACAAAGGAAATGGGAAAGGAAAGAGAAACAGACAGACTGATAGATAGACAAAGCGAGCGACAGCAAAGAGAGATAATCAGAAAAAGAGACAGACAGATAGATGGAGAGAGCGACAGACAAAGAGACATAATCAGAAAAAGAGACAGACAGATAGATGGAGAGAGCGACAGACAAAGAGAGATAATCAGAGAAGGAGACAGACAGATAGATGGAGAGAGCGACAGACAAAGAGAGATAATCAGAGAAAGAGACAGACAGATAGATGGAGAGAGCGACAGACAAAGAGAGATAATCAGAGAAAGAGACAGACAGATAGATGGAGAGAGCGACAGACAAAGAGAGATAATCAGAGAAAGAGACAGACAGATAGATGGAGAGAGCGACAGACAAAGAGAGATAATCAGAGAAAGAGACAGACAGATAGATGGAGAGAGCGACAGACAAAGAGAGATAATCAGAGGATGCGGCGACCAGATAGATGGAGAGAGCGACAGACAAAGAGAGATAATCAGAGAAAGAGACAGACAGATAGATGGAGAGAGCGACAGACAAAGAGAGATAATCAGAGAAAGAGACAGACAGATAGATGGAGAGAGCGACAGACAAAGAGAGAAAATCAGAGAAAGAGACAGACAGATGGATGGAGAGAGCGACAGACAAAGAGAGAAAATCAGAAAAAGAGACAGACAGATAGATGGAGAGAGCGACAGACAAAGAGAGAAAATCAGAAAAAGAGACAGACAGATAGATGGAGAGAGCGACAGACAAAGAGATAAAATCAGAGAAAGAGACAGACAGATGGATGGAGAGAGCGACAGACAAAGAGAGATAATCAGAGAAAGAGACAGACAGATAGATGGAGAGAGCGACAGACAAAGAGATAAAATCAGAGAAAGAGACAGACAGATGGATGGAGAGAGCGACAGACAAAGAGATAAAATCAGAGAAAGAGACAGACAGATAGATGGAGAGAGCGACAGACAAAGAGATAAAATCAGAGAAAGAGACAGACAGATGGATGGAGAGAGCGACAGACAAAGAGAGATAATCAGAAAAAGAGACAGACAGATAGATGGAGAGAGCGACAGACAAAGAGAGATAATCAGAGAAGGAGACAGACAGATAGATGGAGAGAGCGACAGACAAAGAGAGATAATCAGAGAAAGAGACAGACAGATAGATGGAGAGAGCGACAGACAAAGAGAGAAAATCAGAAAAAGAGACAGACAGATAGATGGAGAGAGCGACAGACAAAGAGAGATAATCAGAGAAGGAGACAGACAGATAGATGGAGAGAGCGACAGACAAAGAGAGATAATCAGAGAAAGAGACAGACAGATAGATGGAGAGAGCGACAGACAAAGAGAGATAATCAGAGAAAGAGACAGACAGATAGATGGAGAGAGCGACAGACAAAGAGAGATAATCAGAGAAAGAGACAGACAGATAGATGGAGAGAGCGACAGACAAAGAGAGATAATCAGAGAAAGAGACAGACAGATAGATGGAGAGAGCGACAGACAAAGAGAGATAATCAGAGAAAGAGACAGACAGATAGATGGAGAGAGCGACAGACAGAGAGAGATAATCAGAGAAAGAGACAGACAGATGGATGGAGAGAGCGACAGACAGAGAGAGATAATCAGAAAAAGAGACAGACAGATAGATGGAGAGAGCGACAGACAAAGAGAGAAAATCAGAGAAAGAGACAGACAGATGGATGGAGAGAGCGACAGACAAAGAGAGAAAATCAGAAAAAGAGACAGACAGATAGATGGAGAGAGCGACAGACAAAGAGAGAAAATCAGAAAAAGAGACAGACAGATAGATGGAGAGAGCGACAGACAAAGAGAGAAAATCAGAAAAAGAGACAGACAGATAGATGGAGAGAGCGACAGACAAAGAGAGATAATCAGAGAAAGAGACAGACAGATAGATGGAGAGAGCGACAGACAAAGAGAGATAATCAGAGAAAGAGACAGACAGATAGATGGAGAGAGCGACAGACAAAGAGAGATAATCAGAGAAAGAGACAGACAGATAGATGGAGAGAGCGACAGACAAAGAGAGATAATCAGAAAAAGAGACAGGCAGATAGATGGAGAGAACGACAGACAAAGAGAGATAATCAGAGAAAGAGACAGACAGATAGATGGAGAGAGCGACAGACAAAGAGAGATAATCAGAGAAAGAGACAGACAGATAGATGGAGAGAGCGACAGACAAAGAGAGATAATCAGAAAAAGAGACAGGCAGATAGATGGAGAGAACGACAGACAAAGAGAGATAATCAGTTAAAGAGACAGACAGACAGAGAGAGGAAATCGGGCCAACAGGGAGGTAAAATGAAGCTCAAACAGCGAGGTTATGAAACAAGTCTGAGGGAAAAAAAGTGTCAGTAGATAAGATTCTACGGAAATATCATTCATTTCCGTATGCTGGGAAGTGAAATGATTTATTTCAGATAAAAAAAAGTCTATTTACATAAATAATGATAATAATAATTATATACAAAATGAAAAAAAGGAGATATTAGAAATAAACATTAGGCTAAGACGCTATAGTTGCATATATTTACGTAGGAATGTCCCCATGAGTTGAAATAAATGCATGAATATGTATATGCCACATAGGCAAACGTCCTGTCTGTATTAACGCAGCCTTTCGAATTTTCATACAAAAGTAATTTGCCTTCGAGTGAACGGCCAAAGGTGAAAGGAGGAGGAGGGAGAGGAGGGAAGAGCAAGGAGTAAAATAGAACGTGAAAGAAAGAGACAAGGAAAGAAGAGCACGGAATAAAAGAGAAAAGGGAGAGAGAGACACAAAAAGAGAAAAGAGCCACGCCTATGGTATCGATAGTGAAACAAACATCCCACGCCTACAAGAGCCACGCCTATGCCCTGGTCAGCCTGGTGTCTGTTGATTTAATGTAGATGATTGAATGATGATTGAAGTCTGTTTACATTAATGTTATTATGTGCATGTGAATATAATTACGTTAAGTTCAGAGATAAGTGAAAATGTAAATTTAATAGCGCTGAAAAAAATAATAATAATAAAAATAAAAAAATGTTATACTCATGTAACCCTTATGCAAGTATAACTGTGTTGATACGATACTGTAAGTATGATATTTATCATAAAATAAATTTTGCAATTAAATATTTTCTAAATGTTATGAGAATCTCAGTCGAGATGTTTGCGAGAGAAAGAAAAAAAAAGTTTAAGTACAAAAAAAGTGAGTATTTTATAATGGATTTTTGATTCGATTAATTTTCTTTGTTCTGCTATTATCGAAATTATCATTTTTTTCCCCTATTCTTGTTCTTTTCTTAGTTGCCGTTTATGCTGTTGTTGCTATTATCTTCTCTATCTATTCTGCTTTCCTTTTTTTCTTATCATCGATACTTCTGGCATTTTAGTAGAAATGATCTTACATCCCCGGACTTTTCTTTTTACAATAAATTTATAGTTCTTACTACATTGTCGTGTTTCATTAGAGCAAATTGGAATTCCCATGAGCAGTGTAATTCATATTCACATCTTACTATATTAGTTACATTGAGTGTAAATTGCACATGTAGATTCTACACTACTCTATCCATTATAATACACCATGCTACGCTACATAGATTTTAATCTATGGTACACTACACTTCATAGATTCTTCACTATTAAATAATAAGTACATTCTACACAGTACACTACACTACTTGGATTTAATCCTGCACTATACTACAGAGACTTTCTACTACACTATGGTACACTACATACACATTCTGAACTATATTACACAGACTGCATTATGTAGAAATTGCGTTTTGCTTTTCTTTGTGCACAATCTAAGCTTTCTCCTTGTTCTAATACATTCGCATTTGATGGGCCTTTTCTCCATTTTCTCTCTGGGGAAGTTAAATTTAATCGCTTCATTTATAAGATGTAGTGTCTCGTGCATCACTTGTTACTTACTATCACTATCATCGTGATACTAATTTCCTGTAAAATCAAACATGTCAGTTGTTGGTTGGCAGATCTACATCACAACTAACAAACTCAAACTCGAAATTCTCATACAGCTGGCACTTTCCAGGGGATGTGAGCTTTTGTTGTTGTTGTTGTTGTTGTTTTCCAAGAAGTACTGACTTTTGTAAGACCGTAACGCCAAGTCCGATGCCCAGCTCCTTTAAGTTCTCCTCTCAAACCACATTAGAATAGATCCCAAAGCACCAATAACAACAGGCATCACTTTCGTCTTGCACACTTACTTTCAGTCTTTCAAACTCGAATTTTAACTCTGCGTGATCTATTTTGTTTCGTGTTGCATGGTGAAATGTTTGTGACGCGGGGAAAGTGAAAACAAAAATAAAAATAAATGGAGGAAAATAAGATATACGGAGAGTGAAAAAAAAATTAAAAGCTTCCGGCGGATCTTCCCTAAAGAAAAGTAAAAACAGTAAAAAAAAAAAAAGTAAAAAGAAAGTCTATGGTGCTTCCTATACAGCAGTCACACCCAGTGAAAAGGGTGGAAAATAATAACATCGTTATGAATATCTAAATTCTGCATTGCGCTATATTCACCATTAGTATCGCTATCACTATTGTTGTTGTCACTATGTTATCACCACCACCATCGCCATCATCACCGCTATCC
>NW_028234427.1:28428390-28430890 GCF_977035675.1 Penaeus japonicus | reverse complement strand
CGGAGTCCGAACTGGAAACTCTTTTGTTTTTGTTTTTCATTTGTAGCCGAAGTTTCCCTTTTCTTGTCTAATTGTCCATGAAGGACGTTGCGTCAAGGAGTCCCTCTTTTTTCGCCTTTGTCTGACTTGGGATTATAAATAGACAAAGTCGATAAAGGAGATAATCCCCTCTCTATCTCTGCTAGTCACTCTTTCTACTTCTCATTTTATCTCTATATATCCCTCTGTTCTATGTATTTGTCTGAGTATCTATCCCTTACACTCTCTTTATTGCTATCTCTATCTCTGGCGCTCTTTCTCTCTGTCTATCTATCTATCTATTTATCTATCTATTTATCTATCTATCTATCTATCTCTATCTCTCTATCTCTCTATCTACACATCTATCTATCTATGTCTATGTATCTATATATATGAATATAAATATATATATATATATATATATATATATATATATATATATATATATATATATATATATATAATACATACATAATATATATATATATATATATATATATATATATATATAATATATATATATATATATATATACATATATGTGTGTGTGTGTGTGTTTATATATATGTATATATACAGGTATATATATATATATATATATATATATATATATATATATATATATATATATATATATATACATATATATATATGTATATATGTATATATGTATGTTTTTATATATATATAGATATATATATATATGTATGTATGTATATATATACATATATGTAGTTATATATATATATATATATATATATATATATATATATAGAAAGATAGATAGATAGATTGATTGATATAGAGATAGATATATGTATATATATAAACTTATCTCTATTTCTATATCTCTCGCTCTCTCCATCTATCTATCTATCAATCTATCTATCTATTGATTTTTAACCATTTCTTTACTTCAGTGAATCAATCCTACCCTATATCTACATATTAATCTATATATTGATCGACCTAATCCGTCTATATATATATATATATATATATATATATATATATATATATATATATATATATATATATATATCTTTATCTCTGACAATCTATCTGACCATTTCTCTCTCTTTATGCCTTATGTCTAAAAATGCCCTTTTTGCAACTCTTTCCATCTCCTTCTCATTCATAAAAAATTGGTCAGCAAATCCTTACTTTCTTCCCTTGTTTACTTTCAGGCGTTTTCTTCTTTATAATTATTATCATTGCTGTTCTCCTTTCTATATTACCTTTTCTCTTCCCCTTGCTTCTATATCTTCCCCCGTCCCTTGCTTCTCTCTCTTTCCCTAACCCTTGTTTCTCCATCTTTCTTTTCTTATTTTTTTTCTCCTCTTTCTCTCTCTCTTTCTCTCCCCTTTACTCCTCTCTCATTACACCTCCTTGCTTCATCATCATTCTCTTCCCCTTGCTTCTCTCTCTTTCTTTCCCCTTTGCTCCTCTCTCTCTCCCTCCCCTTGCTTCTCTATCTTTCTCTCTCCTCTCTCTCTTTCCCTCCTCTTCTTTGCTCCTCTCTCTTTCCCTCCCTTTGCTTCTCTATCTGTCTCCCCCCTTGCGTCTCTCTCTTTCCCTCCTCCTTTCTCTTCTCCTCTCTCTCTCTTTCTCTCCCCTTTTGTTCCTCTCTCATTATCTCTCCCCTTTGCTCCTCTCTCATTACACCCCCCTTGCTTCACCATCTTTCTCTTCCCCTTGCTTCGCTCTCTTTCTTTCCCCTTTGCTACTCTCTCTCTCCCTCCCCTTGCTTCTCTATCTTTCTCTCCCCTTTGCTCCTCTCTCTTTCCCTCCCTTTGCTTCTCTATCTTTCTCTCCCCTCTCTCTCTTTCCCTCCTCCTTTTTCTTCTCCTCTCTCTCTCTTTCTCTCCCCTTTGTTCCTCTCTCATTATCTCTCCCCTTTGCTCCTCTCTCATTACACCCCCTTGCTTCACCATCTTCCTCTTCCCCTTGTTTCTCTCTCTTTCTTTCCTCTTTGCTCCTCTCTCTCTCTCTCCCCCCTTGCTTCTCTATCTTTCTCCCCCCTTTGATCCTCTCTCTTTCCCTCCCTTTGCTTCTCTATCTTTCTCTCCTCTTTGCTCCTCTCTCTCTCCCTCCCCTTGCTTCTCTATCTTTCTCCCCCCTTTGATCCTCTCTCTTTCCCTCCCTTTGCTTCTCTATCTTTCTCTCCTCTTTGCTCCTCTCTCTCTCCCTCCCCTTGCTTCTCTATCTTTCTCTCCTCTTTGCTCCTCTCTCTCTCCCTCCCCTTGCTTCTCTATCTTTCTCTCCTCTTTGCTCCTCTCTCTCTCCCGCCCCCTCCTTCCTTCTCTATCTTTCTCTCCTCTTTGCTCCTCTCTCTCTCCCTCCCCTTGCTTCTCTATCTTTCTCTCCTCTTTGCTCCTCTCTCTCTCCCTCCCCTTGCTTCTCTATCTTTCTCTCCTCTTTGCTCCTCTCTCTCTCCCTCCCCTTGCTTCTCTATCTTTCTCTCCTCTTTGCTCCTCTC
>NW_028234427.1:28410890-28423390 GCF_977035675.1 Penaeus japonicus | reverse complement strand
GGGACTCTCTTTATTTAACTTATTTCTAGTATTATTTGAACAGAGAATGATGAAAATGATGAAAAAGAAAGGGGAAGGAAATAGGGATGAACAATGAATGATAGAAAAAAAATATCTGCGATGAAAAAGAAATAGGGAAGGAAAAAGGGACTTAACAGAAAGACAATAAATAAGGACAAAGAGAAAGCTTGATGATAACACCCACCACCAAAAATCTTCATTAATTTTTGTTTGTTTATTTATATCGTCATTATCATCTTTACTGTCACTGTTATTAGTATCATCATTTACCATTCATTTACTATATACTATATGTTCTAATATCATTATCGTTATTCAGCAAATGCATTTAGTCTTTGTTATTATCCGTATTATTATCGGTATAATTTTTACTAGTGTTGTCATTATCTTACCATCATTATTAATATCATGATCACCATTATCATAATCATTATTATTACTATTATTATCATTATTATTGTTATTATTATCGTTATTATTATCGTTATTATTATTATCAATATCATCATTATCATTCATTATCACCATTGTTACCATTACCATTACTATTAACATCATTATTATCATTAGCAGCATTATCATTCTCCTCATTATTGTTGTTACTATCATTGTCGTTATCATCATTATCTTTAAGTTAATTAGTATCATTATTATTATCATTATTACTATTACTGTTATCTTTGTCATCGTTATTTTCAATATCACTATCATCATCATTATCATTATTACTATTCTGATTATCCTTATCGTTATCATCATCATCACCATCTTCATTATCATTATTATCATTAATATCATGGCCATAATTACATTTCAGTATATTTCTCTAATCTCATTTTTATCTTTTGTTTCTACTTTTATTGCTTTAGTTTTTTTTCTGCTTTCGTGAAGGAATGATGTTTTTTATTTCAATAATTTCTAATTATTTCTAGCATTCTGACATTTATATTTAGAGAAGTCTATCCTATAACATGAAGTTGTGTCGTTTTCTGTGATATACTCACAGCTGGACATGATACTTCTTGCAATTTATCTATATATACTCGAATTTATATTAGCTAATTAGAAGCCATTAAACATGAAGTATGCCTTATACATTGAAATAAAAACGACTTGCTTTGGTTGAATGTTATATATTCAAAAAATCAACATTCATTAAAATCTTAGTGATCCAATTTCGGGTTTTACAGTATTTATCGCATTTCATTTCGTCTACATATTCAGATGAATGTTCATATCAATATGATTTGATCCTCCTATTACTTCTTCTTCTTCTTTTCCTTTTCCCCTTTTTTCTTCTTTTTCATTAGCAGCGGAATGGAGAATATTAAATAAGAGAGCGCGCGTATATATAACGTGTATATATATATATATATATATATATATATATATATATATATATATATATATATATATATATATATATATATATATTTAAATATTTATATAATATAGATAGATAGATAGATAGATAGATAGATAGATAGATAGATACAGATATAGATATAGATAATTAGATAGATAGATTGATAGATAGATAGATAGATAGATATATATAATATATATATATATATATGTATATTTATATATTTATAATATATATATATATATATATATATATATATATATATATATATATATATATATATACATATCTATATATAAATATATATATATATGTATATTATATTATATATATATATATATATATATATATATATATATATATATATATATATATATGTATATATATACATATATATATATATATATATATATATATATATATATATATATATATATATATATATATATATATATATATATACATACATGTATATGTATCTATATATATACATATATATACATATATATATTTCATATATATATATATATATATATATATATTATATATACATATATATACAAATTTAAATTATGCACATCAGCAGGTTGTATGTAACAAAAATAATATGACTATTGTAATAATAATGATAATACATGATATTGATAATTATAATCATTATTATAATGATGATAAAAATAACATTAATAATAATAATAATAATAATAATAATAATAATAATAATAATAATAATAATAATAATAATAATAATAATAATAATAATATTAACAACATTAACAATATTATAAGGATTATAAGAATAAGAATAATAATATTAACAATAATAAAAGTTATAATGATAATGATAGATGATGATAACAAAATAAGTATTATAACAAAAAAAAGGTTAAAACGTATAGTAATCGTTATCATTCTAATTTTTCTTTGTTAATTGCAGAATAAATATTGAGATTTTACAAGACAGGTGTGCTTTGTCAACTAGAAGGAACCTTGAGGTGTATCATCCATTCAGGTACAGCCTTTCAAATAACATCATTTTTAAGGAAATTTACTGACTAGCTTTGCTTATGGCATTATGGAGTTTCTTTCTTGATAGACATACTTTCCCCAAGTACTTGACAGCAATTGGTTGTTGTGTGAGGAGCAGTTGTCATTTCATTCAACATAAAAGTAGCTTGCCTCTTGAAGTTATACATCTTATATGAATATCATAACTAGTATTATAACTTTTCTCTTTTATAGTTCTTTTGACATCACTTCAAAAAAAGGTAATACTTGCATTATCTCGTGATCTGACGAGAGGGTTTTTACTAAAGTAGACCAAAAAAGCCCTGTAGCTAAAACAATTAACTCACACACTTTAATATATGAGCTGGTACTAACTGATTATTGATAAGGCTGCTTGAGCAAGATGGTTTTGTTTTTCTCCCAGTAATATTGTTCTTATTAATAACTAGTTTTACAAGTCAGGATTAGATCTAGCTATAGTCACGAGAGATAAGTTGTGCTCTATTTGGCTAAATAGCTATATACTTTACCTTACTCTTCTCTAAGTCAATAAAGGCAACTACTTTTATAAGGAGAGGAAACATACTATCAAAAAAAGGTGATTAAACTAATTAACATACAGGGCGGATAAATAGAACTAGTTCTCGCAAACTGAATACAAGCCAACATGAGATATGGGTTTTCTTTACCTTATGACTGGTGTATTGAAACATTGCTTTACAGCTCCACTTGAGTTCAATATGCTTAATAATCATGTTCATTTCATGATATCTCTGTTACCTTTCTTTGGCTGAAATAGATATCAGATGAATTTCTTTAGTTCTGTAGCAGTGTGAGGTTATCCAGATGGCCTCTCTCCATCTCTCAGTCTACATATATATTTATCAGTAATAATTTCCTTTACCCAACAGACTTATAGTGAGTATGTAGGCTGATAAGTAAAGAAATTAATATATTGCTTTCCCATATATATGTACCTAAGGTTTATGTTTGAATCTATCAGTATCATGTATCAATTAAAAGTAACATTAATGCCACTGAAATGTTATGATAAACACTAAATATATACTTTAACCCTCTCTGGACGGGTGGTACAGTACTGTACCGCTCATTCAAAAGCCCAGTGGCCGGGCGGCACAGTATTGTGCCAGCCATTTAATTGATTTAGGCCTAATAATTCGAACGCCCCGGCATTGTGACATTCAAGGCTGGAATGCCCCCGTTGTAAGTGGGTTAACAGCTAATAAAAAAAAAAATCATAAATATTTCCTGCTTTTTCCAATCTAAATTTCAAATCAAAATTTCAGATTGTTTTCTAAAGTTTATTTAAACAACTGCAATACAAAAGACACCTTTACAGCATCAACAGGCATAATTCCTAGGTTATTAAATAAGCATACATGCTATAAATTAATAACATCTAATGCCTGCTTTTATTATCAGTTATATGAAGTAGCACTAAGATTCTTTGTTTGGTAACCTTAATATCTGGAATATATATACATGTTATTTTTAAATAAGGAAGGCACACTCGTAACTTTCTATTTTAGCATATTTCTGCTAAACAGTTTTTAAACATATTCATTTTTTTTACTCAATTTAATTCATAAGAAAAAAAACATATTTCTGAGTTTGGCTTGCATTAAAAATAAATTATTTTATCAATATGTCAGCATATAAGAATGAAAGGAAGAGATTTTCTTATACTGATATGGCAAGCTTGAAACATAAATAGATGCTGTTAACCCATTCACACCGGATGACGTGCTGACATGTTTCGTGGTTTTTGCGTCAGGCTCCGGCGACAAGATATTTGGTCAAGGCCGGCACTTGGGGTGAGCGAGTGGACAGCCCAGGCTCACGGCTAGTGTGCCCGAGAATCCTGAAGTGTTAGACTTCTGCGTTCAAAATTCCTGGCATTCTGACTACTCAGAGCCGGAAGTGAATGGGTTAATAATACACTCACTGCTATGTACAATACACTGCTTTTCTCACATCTCTCATGGCCTGAAATATGATCCTAGATTTGCTACAAGAAGAAAACACTTCATATGTTAGATAAAAACAAATCTCTCTGATTTTACTATCCCTTTTTCTAAGTAGATCAGTACATCTTTGGTTTCATTTCTATGACTTTCTTCTTGAGTGACGAAGAGGTTGAGAATGATATTGAAAAGATATTAATGAAAAAGCTGCCAAAAGAGTCACATTGCTGTTGTAAGAGTTCTACCCAAAACAAAACAAAAATAAATGACTAAAAACACTAGTAATGTCTTTCTTCTAAATATGAAGAATACTAATAAACCCCTGCATTGCCCTCTCCCTTATTAAAGAAAATGACATCATCAGCAACAATCGTTGCTGACTTCATAACAATGGAGTTGTTTTCAGGGTCCCTGCGCTCCAGGTAGCCGAGCCTCCCCTGGACAAGCACCCTCTGGCCTTTGGTCAGGTACCGGTAGACTGTCTCACGCAGATATGGCTTGAACACTGCAATGCGGTGCCAGTCTGTCTGCTGGATGAGGTCTGGGAACAGATGACAGAAAATAATACATTAAACTAAATGAACAAGTTGAATTACATTTGTAAAAGTTGAAAATGGTCAAGGCAAAGCCATATTTAAAATGGGAATTTCCACAGCAGCTACTAATTATTGATATGTTAGGGGAATGGCTGGGGTTAAGGGAGGGGATGATAGGGAAACCCACAAGAAGCGTAAGCTCAACCAAAACACACAAGCTCATACATCTTATTCAATTACACATTTGGCTCTTAACCCCTTGCAGACAGGTGGCAACATGTTGATTCCATGAGCGTTTCTGACCATACGCAAGGCATGTAAAGTGCTACAAACAGTTTGGCTGTTTTGCTTAGTGGCACAAGGAGGATGAAGTGTATATAGTTGTAAATAGTTATTCTTCTTTTTATTTCCAAAAAGAAAATCTTTTGCGAAACTTCATACGTCTTCCATAAATTTGTTTCAATGATGTTATACTGAGTGTACAGCCTATATTCCTCCTGTATGTGAATTAAAACACTAAACTACAGGATATGTATGTGCCGTATCATTTTAACAATTTCCCTGATGCAAAAAGAATGGTAAGTTTCATATTAGTGTAAACAAATTATAATTGTAATTTACCAGGGTCACACCTACTGTATAACAGAAAACATGTTGCTGTGACTTTTGAAGTACAGAAAACAGAAGAGGTATCTTTGAAAACTAGTAGTTTGACCAATGAGATGGGTTAGCACTTCTATCTATTGTAATTCTTTTTCATAAAAAATATAGTTATATATCTGAAATCTACATATCAAATTAAACATAATGATACTTTAAACATTACAAACATCTTCCTACATCTTCTGAAATATTGATAACCACTTTCTTTACTTAACCTATTCACACCGGATGACATGCTGACACGTTTCGTGGTTTTTGCATCAGACGCCAGCAACAAGATATTTGGTCAAGGCCAGCACACGTGGTGAGCGAGTGGACAGCCCAGGTTTGTGGCTAGTGCGCCCGAGAATCCCGAGGCGTTAGGCCTATGTGTTCGAAAACCCTGGCATTGTGACCATTTAAAGCTGGAATCAGGCCCTGGCATGAATGGGTTAAGTATGTCTACATATAGGGTGTACATCCTTTAGGGGTTAAAGACTTGAACTAGAAACTAAGAGGAAAAAAAATCATTACATGTCACCAGACAGCTTTGAAGAAGATAAATTTCAATTCATCAACCCGTTAACACGTGGTGACAAGATATCATGTCAAGTGGTGGCAGTACCATCTGCCAGGGACAAGATATTTTGTCATGACTTTCCATCTGGCCAGCATGCTGGGTGATCAGGCGCGTTGCGCTGGGCTGCAGCCAGAGCGGTTGATGAGCTTGAGGTGTTAGGCTTACACATTAGAAATACCCCAGTTTTTAGACCATTTGGAGCCAAAACAGCCCCATCAGCAATGTGCTAAAATAAGTGCAGAAGTTTATGTTACATCATAATGGTGTTATATTATTTTTAATTATGTGACAGTATTTGTGGTGAATTTTATAAAGACTATTGTAATAGACCTAAAAAGGTTGCAAGATTATTAGATACTTTCTGTTATTCAATCTTAAAATGAAGTTACAAAAAAATCAGGGAGGCTAGTTCAAAGTTTAGGTATAAAGTTCAAGCTTGATGACTTGCCCACTAATGCTAGGACTAGCTCTTGAAGACAGACGATATAGAAGATATAGAAGAAAGAGGAAAAAAGAAAAAGATAAAAGATAAATATTGTTGAACGTTGTCAACAGAGCCCATCCTGAAAGTGGAACATCAGACTGTAAATTAAAATCATATTATGGGTTGGCTAAATGAATAATTACCCATTTTGAGGTAAAGTAAATGAATGGAGAGAACATTTAATTCTACATAAAAAAAAAAAAGAAAACAAGAAAAAAAGGCAATAAGAAATATTATAAAGAAGACACAATTTCTCAAGGAACAGAAAAACTTTACCTTCTCCTTTGCGGTAATTTGTGTGAGTGGCCATGGAAAAGGTGACAACTGGGTGCTGTTCTGTGCCCCGTTTCTCTGGATCTGCACCAACCCTTCCTAGTAGCACCACTTGGTTTATTGCTGCAAAGTTCAAAATTTCTTTTAATTATTTGTATATTACTGAAATCAATGTATAAATTGTTATAGTATTAGAGAAACTGAACTTAATTTAATAAGTTATCAAACATTATATTAATGGTTTTAAAATAATGCTTAACAAAAATATAAGGCAAAAGAAAGAACAATAAAATGCATAATCAAACAAGAATATTTTAAATATATCAAATAACAAATAAATAACACAGAAAAATCACATACAGTACTTACTCTAATGGTTATCTCAATGCATATATTGAGCCCTAATAAAGTTTATAGCACAATCCTTCATAAAATACAACAAATATCAATGGAAAATTAAAAACTATATATATATAGGAATAAATAACATTAATTCTACCAAAAAGAGAAAATCACATACTTTTCTCCAGCCTTTCAACTTTCTGTGTCTGGAATTCATTTTCAAAGAAGTTGGAAGTGGTTGTGTGTAGTACCCGAGCTCTCATACCTGGAAGCCCATACCTACTGGCAAGTGAGATCTGAAAATATGAAACATTTAAATTTCCTGCATCCATAATAATGAGTGTTACTATGGAGCACTAACCCATATGAATTATTCAATCAGCAATAAGTTGGATTTAATTAAATCCCTATTTACGACTTCAACTTAACTCTTAAAAGTTAAACGTTACGATGTTGGAGTATGAAAATTAGGCACGTGGAACTAGAAAACTATGTTGTGACATGAAAGTATATCTGTTATATTTATCATATATTAAACATACTTTACAGGTCACTTATCATTAATCAGAAACTGTAATGTATATCATCTCCAAAACTAAACAAAAAATCGTCCATGGCAAAATATTACAACCAAGGTAAGTTGGACATTGCTCAATTATTAAAATTCTCAGCCATAAATACATGCCGACAATAATCCATCAAACATCTACGTCTCCAGAAGTTTTTCCAGGAACTCAAATTAGAAAGAACTCAATAAAATTACCGCATTCCTCAGCATTTTGGAAATTCCCTGGAGCACACGGTTTTCAAGCGTATCTGAGCGCGCGATTGTTTTGGTTCACGTGCGATGTAAACAAACGGACGAGACTAAAATGACACTTTTATTGCCGAATTAATATTACTTCATTTTCTTTTTATATATTTCTATCTCTTTTTTGTCTGTATATTAGCTTGATGATATATATATTCATAAAGCTTCAAAACTCGCGTATGTGACTATCATGTACATCGTTGGTAATGATAAAATGATGATAATAAATAGGGCTTATTATTATCATCATTGTTATCATGGTTATTATTATATAATAAAGATGGTGATTATGATGATATCAATGGTGACAACGACAATGATAGATAGAATGACAATAGTAATGATAATAACAATTATAATAATAGTAACAACGATGATTCTGACAATGATAATGAGTATAATGATAACGGTAATGATGATAATGAAAATGATAATAATGGCAATAAGGATAATGATAACAATAATAAAGATAATGATACTGGTAAAAACGATGATAATAGTAACAAAAACTAATATCTATGATGATAATGACAAATAGATTATTATGATATTCATAATGATAATGATAAGGATAATAACAATACTGTTAATAATTATGATAATGATGATCATAAGAGTAATAGTAATAATGATAACAATAATGATAATAATGATAACAATAATGATAATAATGATAACAATAATGTTAACAACAATAATAATTATAATAACAATGATAATGATGATGTTGATAAAGATAATAATGATATGGCCCGGGCGGCGCGACGTCTTCGCAAATCTCTTTGAATTGAACTGAATAATAATGATAGCAGCAGTAATAGCAATAACAATAAGGATAATGATGATAATGATAATAAGAATAAGGATGATAAAAGGGATTATAATAATGATGATAATGTGATAGCAATGTAATAACAATTGTAATAGTAATAATGCTAATGATGATAATGATAATGATAATGATAGTGGTAATTATAATAGTAATGATAATAACGATAATGAAAAAGAAAATAAATGATAATGAAAATTAAAATGATAATGATAATTGTAAGCAACTCGATGCCACTAGTTGTAAGCCTCTAGCTGCCAGCGGTTGTGATCCAATAGCTCCCCCAGTTGTACTCGGTTGTACCCAGTTGTACCCAGTTGTACCCGGTTGTACCCAGTTGTACCCAGTTGTACCCGGTTGTACCCTGTGGTACCCAGTTGTACCCAGTTGTACCCGGTTGTACCCAGTTGTACCCAGTTGTACCCGGTTGTACCCAGTTGTACCCAGTTGTACCCGGTTGTACCCAGTTGTACCCAGTTGTACCCGGTTGTACCCAGTTGTACCCAGTTGTACCCGGTTGTACCCAGTTGTACCCAGTTGTACCCAGTTGTACCCAGTTGTACCCAGTTGTACCCAGTTGTACCCAGTTGTACCCAGTTGTACCCAGTTGTACCCAGTTGTACCCAGTTGTACCCAGTTGTACCCAGTTGTACCCAGTTGTACCCGGTTGTACCCAGTTGTACCCAGTTGTACCCAGTTGTACCCAGTTGTACCCAGTTGTACCCAGTTGTACCCAGTTGTACCCAGTTGTACCCAGTTGTACCCAGTTGTACCCAGTTGTACCCAGTTGTACCCAGTTGTACCCAGTTGTACCCGGTTGTACCCAGTTGTACCCAGTTGTACCCAGTTGTACCCAGTTGTACCCAGTTGTACCCAGTTGTACCCAGTTGTACCCAGTTGTACCCAGTTGTACCCAGTTGTACCCAGTTGTACCCAGTTGTACCCAGTTGTACCCAGTTGTACCCAGTTGTACCCAGTTGTACCCAGTTGTACCCAGTTGTACCCAGTTGTACCCAGTTGTACCCAGTTGTACCCAGTTGTACCCAGTTGTACCCAGTTGTACCCAGTTGTACCCAGTTGTACCCAGTTGTACCCAGTTGTACCCAGTTGTACCCAGTTGTACCCAGTTGTACCCAGTTGTACCCAGTTGTACCCAGTTGTACCCAGTTGTACCCAGTTGTACCCAGTTGTACCCAGTTGTACCCAGTTGTACCCAGTTGTACCCAGTTGTACCCAGTTGTACCCAGTTGTACCCAGTTGTACCCAGTTGTACCCAGTTGTACCCAGTTGTACCCAGTTGTACCCAGTTGTACCCAGTTGTACCCAGTTGTACCCAGTTGTACCCAGTTGTACCCAGTTGTACCCAGTTGTACCCAGTTGTACCCAGTTGTACCCAGTTGTACCCAGTTGTACCCAGTTGTACCCAGTTGTACCCAGTTGTACCCAGTTGTACCCAGTTGTACCCAGTTGTACCCAGTTGTACCCAGTTGTACCCAGTTGTACCCAGTTGTACCCAGTTGTACCCAGTTGTACCCAGTTGTACCCAGTTGTACCCAGTTGTACCCAGTTGTACCCAGTTGTACCCAGTTGTACCCAGTTGTACCCAGTTGTACCCAGTTGTACCCAGTTGTACCCAGTTGTACCCAGTTGTACCCAGTTGTACCCAGTTGTACCCAGTTGTACCCAGTTGTACCCAGTTGTACCCAGTTGTACCCAGTTGTACCCAGTTGTACCCAGTTGTACCCAGTTGTACCCGGTTGTACCCAGTTGTACCCAGTTGTACCCAGTTGTACCCAGTTGTACCCAGTTGTACCCAGTTGTACCCAGTTGTACCCAGTTGTACCCAGTTGTACCCAGTTGTACCCAGTTGTACCCAGTTGTACCCAGTTGTACCCAGTTGTACCCAGTTGTACCCAGTTGTACCCAGTTGTACCCAGTTGTACCCAGTTGTACCCAGTTGTACCCAGTTGTACCCAGTTGTACCCAGTTGTACCCAGTTGTACCCAGTTGTACCCAGTTGTACCCAGTTGTACCCAGTTGTACCCAGTTGTACCCAGTTGTACCCAGTTGTACCCAGTTGTACCCAGTTGTACCCAGTTGTACCCAGTTGTACCCAGTTGTACCCAGTTGTACCCAGTTGTACCCAGTTGTACCCAGTTGTACCCAGTTGTACCCGGTTGTACCCAGTTGTACCCAGTTGTACCCAGTTGTACCCAGTTGTACCCAGTTGTACCCAGTTGTACCCAGTTGTACCCAGTTGTACCCAGTTGTACCCAGTTGTACCCAGTTGTACCCAGTTGTACCCAGTTGTACCCAGTTGTACCCAGTTGTACCCAGTTGTACCCAGTTGTACCCAGTTGTACCCAGTTGTACCCGGTTGTACCCAGTTGTACCCAGTTGTACCCAGTTGTACCCGGTTGTACCCAGTTGTACCCGGTTGTACCCAGTTGTACCCAGTTGTACCCAGTTGTACCCAGTTGTACCCAGTTGTACCCGGTTGTACCCAGTTGTACCCAGTTGTACCCGGTTGTACCCAGTTGTACCCAGTTGTACCCGGTTGTACCCAGTTGTACCCAGTTGTACCCGGTTGTACCCAGTTGTACCCAGTTGTACCCAGTTGTACCCGGTTGTACCCAGTTGTACCCAGTTGTACCCAGTTGTACCCAGTTGTACCCAGTTGTACCCAGTTGTACCCAGTTGTACCCAGTTGTACCCAGTTGTACCCAGTTGTACCCAGTTGTACCCAGTTGTACCCAGTTGTACCCAGTTGTACCCAGTTGTACCCAGTTGTACCCAGTTGTACCCAGTTGTACCCAGTTGTACCCAGTTGTACCCAGTTGTACCCAGTTGTACCCAGTTGTACCCAGTTGTACCCAGTTGTACCCAGTTGTACCCAGTTGTACCCAGTTGTACCCAGTTGTACCCAGTTGTACCCAGTTGTACCCAGTTGTACCCAGTTGTACCCAGTTGTACCCAGTTGTACCCAGTTGTACCCAGTTGTACCCAGTTGTACCCAGTTGTACCCAGTTGTACCCAGTTGTACCCAGTTGTACCCAGTTGTACCCAGTTGTACCCAGTTGTACCCAGTTGTACCCAGTTGTACCCAGTTGTACCCAGTTGTACCCAGTTGTACCCAGTTGTACCCAGTTGTACCCAGTTGTACCCAGTTGTACCCAGTTGTACCCAGTTGTACCCAGTTGTACCCGGTTGTACCCAGTTGTACCCAGTTGTACCCAGTTGTACCCAGTTGTACCCGGTTGTACCCAGTTGTACCCGGTTGTACCCAGTTGTACCCAGTTGTACCCAGTTGTACCCAGTTGTACCCAGTTGTACCCAGTTGTACCCAGTTGTACCCAGTTGTACCCAGTTGTACCCAGTTGTACCCAGTTGTACCCAGTTGTACCCAGTTGTACCCAGTTGTACCCAGTTGTACCCAGTTGTACCCAGTTGTACCCGGTTGTACCCAGTTGTACCCGGTTGTACCCAGTTGTACCCGGTTGTACCCAGTTGTACCCAGTTGTACCCAGTTGTACCCAGTTGTACCCAGTTGTACCCAGTTGTACCCAGTTGTACCCAGTTGTACCCAGTTGTACCCAGTTGTACCCGGTTGTACCCAGTTGTAC
>NW_028234427.1:28380890-28388390 GCF_977035675.1 Penaeus japonicus | reverse complement strand
CAGAAGATCTCTTTCCAGCCCATGGACTGAAGGCTTGTCTTTTTTCATCGTCAGAGGACCTTTTTCCTGCCCAAGGGCTAAAGGCCTGCCGTTTCTCATCATCAGAGGCCCTCTTTCCTGCCCACGGGCTGAAGGCTTGTCTCTTCTCATCGTCGGAGGCTCTCTTCCCTGCCCACGGGCTGAAGGCTTGTCTCTTCTCATCGTCGGAGGCTCTCTTCCCTGCCCAAGGGCTGAAGGCTTGCCGTTTCTCGTCACTGGAGGCTCGCTTGCCCGCCCAAGGACTGAAGGCCTGTCTCTTCTCATCTTCTGAGGCACGCTTTCCTGCCCAGGCGCTGAAGTCTCTCTTTCCGGCCCAGGGACTGAACGCTTGTCTTTTTGAGGTTGCGTCATCTGCCCTTTTTCCAGCCCAAGCACTAAAGGCTTGCCGTTTTTCTTCATCATAGGCTCTCTTTCCTGCCCAGGCGCTGAATGCTTGTCTCTTTTCGTCGTCAGAAGCGCGCTTCCCTGCCCAAGCACTAAAGGCTTGTCTTTTTTCGTCGTCAGAAGCTCTCTTTCCCGCCCAGGGACTGAAGGCCTGCCTCTTTTCTTCCTCGAAGGATCTTTTGCCTGCCCAGGGGCTGAAGGCTTGTCTCTTTTCGTCATCAGAACTCCGTTTCCCTGCCCAGGGGCTGAAGGCCTGTCGTTTGACGTCCTCTCCGCCCGCCCTCTTCCCTGCCCACGCGCTGAACGCCCTCCTCTCCAGCAGCGCCGGCGCCGGGGCATTCCACTTGCTGGCTGCGTCACTGAGAGCCTGGGTGTCTCTGGCACTCCTTGTAGCATTCTTGGTGGGGATTCTCTCGGCCGTGACCTCGACAGGAGCGGCTTCATCTTCCGAGTTCTCAGCCATCCTCTTGAACCGTCTAGGAGCGTCATGCCCAATGCCTGAAGGGGAGAAAATGTCATTCTCACTGTCTTCTTCCTCGCCCTCGAGGAGGATCTCTGGTTCGTCCATGGCCAGGACTTCTCCCTGTCCGCCCCAGGTTGCTCGACCGGAGCGCTTCCCTCCCCATGACGAGAATGCCACGCGCTTCCCTGTCGCCCCGAGGGACTCCGCCAATTGATTTGAAGAGCCCAAGTCGAGTTCATTGAGGGCGAGTCCCGCAGGAGAGGATCGCTTCCCTCCCCATGGACTGAAAGCGGGTCTCTTCCCCTGGGGTCCCTCGGGGGCGTCCTCGAATGGAGAGCGTGCTAGGGTGAGATAATGAGAGCTGGACCGTTTCCCGCCCCAGGGGCTGAAGGAGGCTCGTTTCAATTCCCCGTCAGAGGACGGCTGCGATCTGGCCAGGGAAGAATGAGAAGTCAGACGTTAAGTTAGGTCGTATATTGAGAGTACTTGTCCGTTGTTTTGTCCCAACCTGATTTGGAGTGTATATTTTTTCTTTTATTTGGACATTCTACATTCTATTTTTTGTCTCTGTTTTGATTTTTTGTACATTGATGTTGATTCTATGACCTTTATTATAATTTAATTATCACTATTATCACATGCAAGTTTTTTTTTGCCACATCTGCTGTACCTTGCTTGCTTGAAGAGGTGTAGGTATATGTCCCTAAGGCTGAGAGGAAGGCCCGAGCTGGAACGCAGAGCCGGGTGCCAGCTGGCCCTCTTTCCCCCCCAGGCGCTGAACGACTGCCGCTTGCTCGCCTCGGCTCTGAGAAAGTGTATTATCATTATTATTGCTGTTGTTGTTATTATCATTCTCATTACTGGTATTGTTATATCATTATCATTATTATGATTATGATAATTATCATTATTATCATTACCATTACCATTATCATAACTATTATTATCATTATCATTAGTGTTATTATTATTATCATTATCATTATTGTTATTATGATTATTGTTATTATCAACAATATAATTGTACTAATTATTATAATTAACATCATTATTACTATTATATGTTTCACCGGGTACAGTTGTACAAATGTGTATAAATGTACATAACTACACACGTATGTGCACATACTCAAACACCATATATGTGTGTGTGTGTATGTTTATGTATATACAATATGTGTACACACACACACACACACACACACACACATATATATATATTTATGGGGAGAGAAGAGATAGAGACAGTGGGAGGCGAAGGAGAGAGAGACAGGCAGACAGAGAAAAGAGGCAGGCACACACCTTGACTCAGGTAGGCTGAAGAAGACAGGGACCCTCGCCGCCTCCTCAGACTGAAGGAGTGGCAAGGTGAGGTCACGTTGTGAGGCCACGCCCTCCGCCACGCCCACCAGGACCAATGCGCACGCCCATGCGCGCCAACACCTCTCCACCATAACCGTCTGGAAACGAAGGCGAGGTGATAAGTCCATATATAAAATTACCATTACTCGTATATATTTAGAGAATATTTTACCACCGTGCAAAGCGTTACAGAACCAAAGTTATGTGCTTATATACAAGTTCAGGGTATTTGATTACATATAGTCTTGTGATTATATCCGTTTATACATCCGGAATGGCAGGAACACGCATAGATATATAATTATTTCCATGTGCGTAATAATTCATGATCTAATAGGACTTCCCGCGGTGGATTATTATTGTATATCTAATTTGTATATCAATTTGGTAGATATGGTCGGATGCCCTTCCTAACTGAGCCGATTGGGCAACCATTCGAAATTATGATCTGACGATACAACCATTCAAGATTTCATTTCATTAAAATATCGATATATTTCGTGTAAATGCAACAGCCATTCACACTTTTTTGAGTTGTGATGAAACTTGTTGAGGTGTTTTAGCTCTATTAGTGTTTAGGTTTGTATTGTTTTGGGTCTTGCATTGGTATTGATTAATGTCATTCTTCTAATCGTCCTTGCATTATTATCAGGTCCGTCGCCATCAACATTTCCATGTCACTGATGAAGAAGGTGGAATATCTACACCTTTTATTTTCTTGGAACATAATTATTCAGAACGTAGCAACATTTGTAAACAAAATGAATATATAAAAGCATTGATAAACGTGAACGAGTTGCCATGTTGTTCCTGTCTGTGTGCCGTTGTTCTGTATTCAGATATGACGGAATTCATATTTGATAGGACTTGATGTAGATAATTGCTGTTCATTTCCGCTCGTGTGTGCAATGCTTTTATTCTGTTTGTTTGCTTGTGAGTTCGGTGGGGGGTGGGTAATTAATGTAATATGTATTCATATTCTAAATTAGGTAGTGATATGTTTTGTACGTATGCTGATTTACATCTCTGGCAATTAAAGTCGGGAGGATAAGGGAATGGGAGAATTAAAAGTAAATAAGATATTGTTTTAAAAACTGATCACCGAAGTACTTCAAATGCGTCCGTATTCACTTCAACTTTCGCATTTGTTTTTTTCCGCACCAGGGGTAAATATTTCCCCCTTGTGTCAAAGCGTCTGTCTTCTTTGATGTGGGATATTCAGGAAAAAAAAAACTATGCCGTAAAGAATGAGGAATGCTGGCCGAGTGAACAAAAGTAAGAGCCAGCGAGTTTAAAAAATAAGATATGAAACGCAAGAGGGAGTTTAGTCCCGCGGCCTCTTGACTCTTTGTTTACTTTGTGGCGATGCGGTTACCTCGGGCCGTTAAAAGCTTGCGTTTGTTGGAATGAAGGTAGTTATATTCCATTTTCCTTAAGAATCCACGCAAATGCAAATCATAACAATAGGGATAAAAACTGTAAAAAAAGAAATAATGTGCTGAATTTGCCGCCTTTTTTTGCTGTTTGTATGCGATATATGTGAGTCGGTATTTCTAGTAAGGAATTTTGTTTATTTAAGTTTGCGTGAGTAATTGTGTTATTCCTGCTTCTCCTTCCCTTCACTTTATCCTTAGGCATAACGGTGCATGTGCGTGTATGCGTGCGTAAGTGCGTTAATGCTCTTATAGATGGGATTCAGACAACAGGCTATATTGACTTGCATGTACGCGTACAGCTATCCTAAGATCTTCGTCTGCATTTATAAATTATTATGTATATGCATGTGTATTTGTATGATTGCGCATATGGGTGTGTGTGTGAGAGAGAGTGAGTGAGTGAGTGAGAGAGTGAGTGAGTGAGTGAGTGAGTGTGTGATGAATGTGTATCTTTTTATGTGGGTCAGTAAATGTGCAGTATACAAACAGAAAGACAAGGGTGTTAGTTTAAAACGAAAGATGTAATGGGAAGGAAACAAAATGATGGTTGAAAGTAATATATGGATACGACAGAAGAAGAAAAATAATAGCTGGAATGGAAATAACAAGAATGAATTATTGGAGGAAAGAGAAAGAGACCGAGAGAGAAAGAAGAAAGGAGAAAACTGATAATGTAAGATGGGCCTGTAATGAAATTTTCGAAATGGACGCAGCGTTGTCAATAGAAACAACAACACAAACGCACCTCGTCCCATCAATATTTTCTTTACTATAACCATCATCGTTATAGATATTTAATACGTAATCGAGTATGAAAACACTTCGCTGAATATTGTAAAAAAAATAATCCAAAAGTTGTTTTTGATATGATTCTTTCAACTAAATGCCTTTGATACACAGAGAAGGCGCAATTAATGCCTTGTTGACAAAAAAAATTAAAATGCTCAGATATTACGGTGTGCTTATTCTGCGTCACCAGTAATGATAATGATAATAATAGCAATGATAAAAGGGATGACACTGACGTAAAATTGCGTCCTCAAAACATGAAATGATTTCTCTTCAAGTTGGTTTAAATTTATTAATCTGTTTTATAAAAATAGCGTACATAAAACGACGTCCGTTCAATTTCTGTGCGTTGCCGAGGTGTTTTTGAAAAAGGAGATTAGATTAGGTAAATTAGAATCAGACTTTGAGTACAGATTTGTAGTTATATTAACGAAAGCGTTTTGTGGAATCCTCTCTCTCTCTCTCTCTCTCTCTCTCTCTCTCTCTCTCTCTCTCTCTCTCTCTCTCTCTCTCTCTCTCTCTCTCTCTCTCTCTCTCTCTCTCTCTCTCTCTCTCTCTCTCTCTCGTCTTTCTTCCCCCTTTTCAGCATTTCACCATACTTTTTTTCAAATTACATTTTCATTCATTAGTCCTCATTATTCCCCTTCGCCACAGTCCGAAACCGCAAATAAAAAAGTATGGCAGAGAAAGGAAGGGAAAGAGAAAGATAGAGACGAGAGAGGGAGAGAGAGAGAGAAAGAGAGAGAGAGAGAGAGAGAGAGAGAGAGAGAGAGAGAGAGAGAGAAACCTAAAAGGAAAAGCTCCCCGTTGGGTCAGCGTGCCCGAGCCGAACCAGCCGCCTCGGTGTCGTGTTCTTGGAGCTCCGGTAACTCGGTTATGGAATCCATTTCTTTCTTTCAGTCCCGCTCCCCTCCCCCCCCCTCCCACTCCCCCTCCCACCATGCCGTTGACCCCCCCCCCCCTCCTCATGCTGTTGTCTCCCCCCCCCTCCCTCTTTCGACCACTCCGGCACGGGCGGGGCTTTGATACACACACACATTAATACCTGTCCATTCATGTGGTCTGTAGATTTTGGGTGTGTCTCTGTTTATATCTTATTGATCTATCTATCTGGATATCTATATATCCATATCTTTGTCGATCGATCTATCTGGATATATATACATATTCATGTCTATAGTGAGAGAGAGACCCGCACATAAACACTTGCATACACACCCACACCACACAATGTAACACACACGTACACGTACTCACACACACACATATGTGTGTGTGAGTGTTTATGTACATTTATGTGTTTATATGTATATATATATGTATATATATATATATATATATATATATATATATATATATATATAATGTATATATATGTATGTATATATAATTTATATATATGTGGATATATGTATATATGTACATAAATAGATAAATAGATAGATATCCCCATACCCCTCCTTCCCTCCCTTTCCCTCTCCCTCTCCCTCCCTCTGTCTATCACTTTTTGTCTCCTTTTGCCATCAACGCAGTTTCCTTCGAAGTCCACTTGGCGGCGGGAAAAGATCCGAAGGGCGATAATCCCCTGAAAACAAACAAGCAAGCAAGCAAGCAATCGCGCCACAAAATAACAAGCTTCTCACTCAGGCAGTTATCGGGATTTGGTGATATTCTTTAGCTATGTCGGCCATGATCAAAGGCGCCTTGCAGTGGCATTGCAACGGCAGATGCTGAGAGAGAGAGAGAGAGGCGGGGGGGGGGGCGAGCGCGTGGGATCTGCGGAACTCGTTAAGCTTTTCCGAAAGGCCCGCTTTTGGTTGTTGGCGAGGGTGGTCGGCCAAGAATGCGGTTGCTGGAGTGGCGGTGATTGTTGGGGTAATATTGCTGGGTGGGGGTGGGGGGGTGGGGGGGTTTGATGTCTTTCTCCGTTTCTTCTCTTCTGGGGCTTTGTCTGTGTGTGTATCTCTCTCTCTCTCTCTCTCTCTCTCTCTCTCTCTCTCTCTCTCTCTCTCTCTCTCTCTCTCTCTCTCTCTCTCTCTCTCTCTCTCTCTCTCTTTCTGTCCTCCCTTGTTGCGTCTTTCGCTGGTTTTTGCTTTCACTCTTTCTCTCGGTCTCTTGTTGCCATGCTCTCTCTATCTATCTATCTATCTATCTATCTATCTCACTCTCTCCCTCCCTTCCTCCTTCCCTCCTTCCTTCCCTCCTTCCCTCCTTCCCTCTCTCCCTCCTTCCTTCCTTCCCTCCTTCCCTCCCTCCCTCCCTCATCTCTCTCCCTCTTCTCCCTCCCGCCTTCAGCCTTTCATCAATCTATCAATTTTCTATCCATCTGGCAATCTCTCCCTCTGTTTCTCAATCTCTCTCACTCTGTCTATCAATCGCTGCCACACGGTCACTCTGCAGATCAAATGAAAATCACGTGTTGACTCTGCAATCGGCCGTGCACGAGTGGTCTAGGGAGCCGCGTCCTCCTCCTCCTCCTCCTCCTCCTCCTCCTCCTCCTCCTCCTCCTCCTCCTCCTCCTCCTCCTCCTCCTCCTCCTCCTCCTCCTCCTCCTTCTCTTTCGTCTCTTCCCTCCTCTACTCCCTTTTCCATATCCCTCTATCTCATATTCCTCCATCCTCTTACCACCCCACCCTCCTCTCCCTCTCCTCCCCTCCTGTCCCTTTCATCCCCTCCTCTCCCTCTCCTCCCTATCCTTCCCTCTCCTCCCTATCCTCCCCTCTCCTCCCCATCCTGCCTTCCTCTCCCCATTTTCCCCTCCTCTCCCCACCCCCCTCCTCCCTCCATTCGTCGCTCCTCTTTTTATCCGTCTCTCGTCTCCCCACCGTTCCCTCCTCTTACCATCATCATTCCTTCCTTTCTCCACCCTTCTCCCGTTCCCCCTCCTTCATTTTCCCCTTGTGTATTCTTCCCTCTCCTATCTACCAATTCTTCTCTTTCGTCAGTTTTCATTTCCGTCTTTTCATCACTCATTCTCTCGATCTCTCACTCATTTTCCTTCTTTTCTCTCTTTTGCTCTTTCGCTTT
>NW_028234427.1:28368390-28373390 GCF_977035675.1 Penaeus japonicus | reverse complement strand
AATTGATTAGAACCATCATCGTTATCATTATTATTATCACCATCACCAGCACACGCTCATCATCAACGCCATCATTATCTGCACTCCTTCCACTCCATTATCTTCATCATTACCATTAACACCATCGTTCCCATCAAGATAATCGTTGTCGTCATGATCTCTCATTACCATCATTATCATCATCTTCAATCATTATCATCATTATCATTTATCATCATCACAATCCGTTTTCTTTTCTGCTTAACGTTGCCGTCATCTTAGTGCACATCACACATAAACAGACAAATATATCTATTCATTTTTGTACTTATATTTACTATATTTACTATTATATCTGTTTATTTTTACTGTATTTACCAATATATCCACTTATGCTTACAATATTTACTATTAAATCTACTTATACTTACAATATTTACTATCGGACTAACTTATACATACTATAATTACTACTGTCTACATATACTTATTGTATTTACTATTGTGTCTACATATACTTACTGTATTTACTATTGTGTCTACAAATACTTATTGAATCTACTATATTTACTATTGTGTCTACATATACTTAATGTATTTACTATTGTGTCTACAAATAACTTATATGTTATTACTATTGTGTCTACATATACTTATTGTATTTACTATTGTGTCTACATATACTTACTGTATTTACTATTGTGTCTACATATACTTATTGTATTTACTATTGTGTCTACATATACTTACTGTATTTACTATTGTGTCTACATATACTTACTATATTTACTATTGTGTCTACATATACTTATTGTATTTACTATTGTGTCTACATATACTTATTGTATCTACTATTGTGTCTACATATACTTATTGTATTTACTATTGTGTCTACATATACTTATTGTATTTACTATTGTGTCTACATATACTTATTGTATTTACTATTGTGTCTACATATACTTATTGTATTTACTATTGTGTCTACATATACTTACTGTATTTACTATTGTGTCTACATATACTTATTGTATCTACTATTGTGTCTACATATACTTATTGTATTTACTATTGTGTCTACATATACTTACTGTATTTACTATTGTGTCTACATATACTTATTGTATTTACTATTGTGTCTACATATACTTATTGTATTTACTATTGTGTCTACATATACTTACTGTATTTACTATTGTGTCTACATATACTTATTGTATTTACTATTGTGTCTACATATACTTATTGTATTTACTATTGTGTCTACATATACTTATTGTATTTACTATTGTGTCTACATATACTTACTGTATTTACTATTGTGTCTACATATACTTATTGGATTTACTATTGTGTCTACATATACTTACTGTATTTACTATTGTGTCTACATATACTTATTGTATTTACTATTGTGTCTACATATACTTACTGTATTTACTATTGTGTCTACATATACTTATTGTATTTACTATTGTGTCTACATATACTTACTGTATTTACTATTGTGTCTACATATACTTATTGTATTTACTATTGTGTCTACATATACTGATTGTATCTACTATTGTGTCTACATATACTTATTGTATTTACTATTGTGTCTACATATACTTATTGTATTTACTATTGTGTCTACATATACTTACTGTATTTACTATTGTGTCTACATATACTTATTGTATTTACTATTGTGTCTACATATACTTACTGTATTTACTATTGTGTCTACATATACTTATTGTATTTACTATTGTGTCTACATATACTTACTGTATTTACTATTGTGTCTACATATACTTATTGTATTTACTATTGTGTCTACATATACTTATTGTATTTACTATTGTGTCTACATATACTTATTGTATCTACTATTGTGTCTACATATACTTACTATATTTACTATTGTGTCTACATATACTTATTGTATTTACTATTGTGTCTACATATACTTATTGTATCTACTATTGTGTCTACATATACTTATTGTATTTACTATTGTGTCTACATATACTTATTGTATTTACTATTGTGTCTACATATACTTATTGTATTTACGATTGTGTCTACATATGCTTACTGTATGTACTATTGTGTCTACATATACTTATTGTATTTACTATTGTGTCTACATATACTTATTGTATTTACTATTGTGTCTACATATACTTACTGTATTTACTATTGTGTCTACATATACTTATTGTATTTACTATTGTGTCTACATATACTTATTGTATTTACTATTGTGTCTACATATACTTATTGTATTTACTATTGTGTCTACATATACTTACTGTATTTACTATTGTGTCTACATATACTTATTGTACTTACTATTGTGTCTACATATACTTATTGTATTTACTATTGTGTCTACATATACTTATTGTATTTACTATTGTGTCTACATATACTTACTGTATTTACTATTGTGTCTACATATACTTATTGTATTTACTATTGTGTCTACATATACTTACTGTATTTACTATTGTGTCTACATATACTTATTGTATTTACTATTGTGTCTACATATACTTACTGTATTTACTATTGTGTCTACATATACTTATTGTATTTACTATTGTGTCTACATATACTTATTGTATTTACTATTGTGTCTACATATACTTATTGTATTTACTATTGTGTCTACATATACTTACTGTATTTACTATTGTGTCTACATATACTTATTGTATTTACTATTGTGTCTACATATACTTATTGTATTTACTATTGTGTCTACATATACTTACTGTATTTACTATTGTGTCTACATATACTTATTGTATTTACTATTGTGTCTACATATACTTATTGTATTTACTATTGTGTCTACATATACTTACTGTATTTACTATTGTGTCTACATATACTTATTGTATTTACTATTGTGTCTACATATACTTATTGTATTTACTATTGTGTCTACATATACTTACTGTATTTACTATTGTGTCTACATATACTTACTGTATTTACTATTGTGTCTACATATACTTATTGTATTTACTATTGTGTCTACATATACTTATTGTATTTACTATTGTGTCTACATATATTTATATATATACATATACATATACATACATATACTGGAAGTGACTGTGTATGTATATGTGTGTGTGCTTTTGTGTGTTTGTGTGCGTCCTTGTTTGTGTCTGTGTGTGTTTGGGTGCGTCCGGATTTGTGTGTGTGTGTGGCTGGGTGTGTAAACAATATGAACATCACGTTTCAAACTACCCTTGTAAGTCTATACTTACATCCGCGCAGAATCCAAATTTCTCTCAGTCGCTCTGTTTTCTTTACACTTTTCTGCCTTCCTCGGAACCTCCCGAGTCGATTTTCATTTTCGTATTCTTTTTCCTATTTCTATTTCCCTTTTTTTTTTTTTCCTTCTTATATTGATGGTATCGGGGGAAGGGGAGAGGGGGGTATAGGAATATTGGTAGGCACAGTGTCCAAAATTCTCACTTCTTCTGTCCCTCCATTCCCTCTCTCCCTCCCTCCCACTCCCATCCACTCTTCTACCCCCTTCATCCCTTCATTTTTCCTTGCTTTCTGCTCTTCTTTTCCTACTCCCTCCTCCTCTCTCCGCTTCCTCCTTCCTCCTCTCTCCCCTTCCTCCTCCCTCCTCCCTCCTCCTCTCTCCCCTTCCTCCTCTCTCCTCCTCCTCTCCCCTCACCGTACCAAGTTCATTCCCAGAGTTGTGTACAGCGTAATTGCCAAAGAGCCTTTCAAGCAGCCTCTTCCCTTAGGCCTACCGAAAAGTGATCAATCTCCTTGACGCTTGATCAGTCCCTTAACTACAAGTTAATCTACCTATAAATAGAGAGAAAAGACAAAAACAAGGAAAAAGATAAGAGAGATACAAATTTACCCGTGTTTTTCTCGCGCAGATATATGTTATCGGTGATTTTTTTTATGTAACCCGGTCATTGGAACACTTTCCGCGAACTATTTTCCAATTATGTTATGTAATGAAGATAGATGATTATGGATATTAAAGGCATATATATTTTTCAGATATACATCATAGCACGAAATGAAGTAAAAAAAATGGTTCGAGTATCTGATGTTTGAAGAGTGAAGTCAGAATATAGCGCCATGGGTTACAATTACCAGATCTTTCGTAACGTAATTTCATTTCTATTTTACTGCGGATTTCTAATACATTTCTGATATCGTGTTATTTTTTTTTTAGCCTCAGGACATTTCCATCGAGAGATCCTTAAAACGTTTAAATGTTGGGCTCGCTCGCCTGCCAGATTCCGTAGTTATAAACACGTGTTATGGCTCATGATCACTAGGCGCCATGACAGTGGGATCCGTATTTTAGTGGAGTCTGAATTATGAATTATATAAGATAGGTGAATTAATATATCTTTAAAAATCTTTATTAACATATGTGTGATTATTTTGTCAAATTGTCAGTAGATTTCTGATACTTTGGTTTTATTATTAGATGTAATACTAAGCCTGTGCTCGGCCCCAGCTCATTGAAAATGACATTTCAAATGAATAACATAGTTGGATGTATTCCGTGTGCGTTAGTCACGCATATTCTAACGGCTTTATTCCGTTGAAAAGGTTATTTGACTGCACTGACGGGAAGACTATAATAGAGTCTGTTTTTAAATTTCCCGCGCACATAGTTTTATTCTCACGTCTCGCGTTCATGAAAAAACAAACTCGTATGGATATCTTCTTCTCCTGTGAAATTGGTAGCTATTTAGGAACAAGTTGTAGAATCCTGACAAACTGTGCCGCTTTCCACACTCTTGGATCCGACAACCAAACCAACGAACCTCTTTACATAATGCAATTGTCGCTTCTTCTTTTTTCGAGAGAGGAATCTCACCGCAATTCAGTTTATCCATAAGGGGAATTAACCTTTAATCATGAGCGTAGTAACAAGTTCAAAGGCTCTCTCCCACTCCCTAAGCCGGCCACAATCTGGGGTCTAACCGCGTCAAACTAATCAGCAAACTGTATCGGATGGAGTTGCGGCG